>NC_061111.1:234574010-234661537 GCF_002878395.1 Capsicum annuum | reverse complement strand
AAAAATAACTTACATGAGAATTCAAAAAAAAAAAAAGTAAAAGACATATATATAAAACAGAATATGATTAAGTAGAGGAAAGGATTGACCAATTAATTATCAATGATTAAGTATCATAGAAAAATTGATTGTACGTGAGGCAAAGAATGATTAATTAAAAAAATTATTGCAACATTATGTACTTAGCCGTTTCACAGTCTCTTTAAAGAAATAAATAAATGTAATAAAGACGAATAATAAAGAAAGAGATTTTTAAAAAGATTTTAAAATAGTAAATGAGGAAAAAGTTTAAAATTATGAGAAAATGGATGAAAATGTGTTATGACTTTGAATACAATGGAAAATAAATTGTCTTTTGAAGTCCACAATGCAAATAATATATGAGTGCTTGGTATCGTAACTATTTCATTAGCTAAGATTTAATGAAACTATTTAGGGCAATTTTAATTGATACATTGTTGCAATTTTTAGTTATTCACATACAAGCGAATCCAAACGATTTTTCTCTACATAATGAAAACAAACAATAACCTCTTATTAACACTTTTATATATATATATATATATATATATATATATATATATATATATATACACACACACATATATCATCGTTTAAAAAAAAATTAATTAAACTTGAGTATCATCATCATCTTTTGTTAAAAGATAAACAAATTTCCACCATATATATATCATCTTTTAAAAAAAAAAATCAAAATAAGAAAATTAGCTAAATTTGAGTATCATCATCATCTTTTGTTAAAAGATAAAAAAATTTCCACCATTTATTTAGTAACCTTCTAAGAACTGAACTAAAGGAAAATAAATTCATTAGATTTGTACACAAATACGAAGTCTAAAACTTAACTTACTAGTACATCTTCAAAAATATATCTTAATTGAAATTAATTATAATATTTTTCAAACGTCAAAATCACATCAAGAACATATTCTATGTGAAGGGAATATATTTTCAAACTCTTAAATGTTACGGGGATAAAGTGGAATTGACTCTTCACTTACACATACTCTTTTTCTTTTATCTCTTTTTTTAATATATATCAATAAAAAATAATGTTCATTTAATATCAATATCTAATGATTTAATAAACTATATACAAAAAATAGTTAACATATGAATGTACCACTAAAATTTTATTTATTTTATTTCTGAATAATTTAAAATTATTAATATGATAAAAATCACGCGAAACACGGTCTATTTCTCTAATATTAAAAAATAACATACATACATACATAAACTATGCCTAGCAGATAATAACAAAATCATTACATAGCATTTAGTTAAACTTAGCTGTATTTACTCTTAATAATAAAGGAGGATAAGCAGGCAACTGTTTGACATGCCTACTTGTGCTGCCTGCCTGATTCAGCTGTTTCAATCGTAATTTTATTATTTCATTTCTAATTAATTATTATAAGTCATTTAAGTATTAAAAAGTTAATAATATTTAATGAATTACTCTTAATAATAAAGAGATATAATCGGCCAGCTGTTCAACATGCCTGCCTGCTTCAACGTAATTTGACTATTTCATCCCTAATTAATTATTATAAGTCATTTAAGTATTAAAAAATTAATAATATTTAATAAAAAAATAAAAATAAAAATAATAAATTAAAAAAAGATAAAATAAAAATAAAATAATAAATTAACTCTTTATGTTTTATGCTACCTTTTTCAGCTACTCCAATCGTAATTTTACTATATCACCCATAATTAATTATTATAAGTCAGTTAAGTATTAATAAAATAATAAATTAGACATAAAATGATAAATTAACTCTTGATTTTTTAGATTAATTTGATGTCTTATATGAAACTCATTTAAAGTTTATTCACACTTTGACATAAAATGATAAATTAACTCTTGATATTTTAAATTAATTTGATGTCTTATATGAGGCTCATTTAAATTTTATTCACATTTTGACATAAAATGATAAATTAACTCTTGATGTTTTGAATTAATTTTGTGTCTTATATGAGACTCATTTAAATTTTATTCATAAGTAGTTTTATAATAATTTTATCTTATCACTTTTAATTAATTGTTATAAGTTATTTAAGATATGTTTGCTTTGTTGTTTCAATCGTAATTTTATTATATCGCCCTAATTAATTTTTATCGTCTTCGAAGCATTAAAAAAACTAATAACATTTCATAAAAAAAAAAAAAATACACACAAAATGATATGTCAACATAAAATATTTATTTGATTATCAAAATTATATTAGTGCCACAGAAATTAAGATGGAACAGAAGAATACATAAAGTAACATATATTATTTAAAAATGAGAACACACGCAAATTAGGATTGAGAGAGTATTAATATTGTATTGAAAAATTATGCTAAAAGCATTATCAATCACATATTTAACAACTTAAAAATGTCAAAGATATAAAATATTCAATTAACACTCAAGCTTATATTAGTGTCACTTGAATTGAAATAGAAGAAAAAGAATTGTAAATCATAATAATTAAAATTTTAAATTATTTTAATGATTGATTATCTAAATTATATTTGTGTCACATAAATTAAGATAAATAATTAATATATATTGGGCACGGGCCTTCAATATCTAGTATGTAGATAAAATACAAAAATAATAAGTAAATGTGACAAGAACTAAAAATTGAATTAGAAGACTACCTGGATTAAACTTGGGATCGTTACTAATATCCCAGTGAAAGGAAGTTGGTTTCTATTTTTGCACTGGATCCAAATGAGTATTCTTCCTCACGAGACATTGGCTAACACGTTGGCACCATCCATCCAACGTTTACAAATAAATTTAATTAATAAGTTGCTATCTAAGATAGAGGAAACTCACAAGAATAAATGTTACAATCTAAAGTGAAATTTTATTAACAAATTTCAAGGATGGACATTTGGTTTTGAAAATTAAACTTCAACGTTCTTTTATTATTAATGAAATAAATCCCATATATATAAACAAAATTTTATAACAAATCTAACCTCAAATGATATCAACCAATTGTTCACTCCTGTATCTGATCTTCTATCTAGATGGTATGCTGGTGGAGTTTCATCCAAGCAAACTAAAAACAACATAAACAATAGATAAATATATAAATAAACATATACATATATACAAATGAGGTTCAATAAATAATTAATAATTGGAACAGATCGATCTATAAATATAACAAATTACTATTTGTGTTTGTGTATATACTATATACACATGTACACATATGCATACACAAATCAAGAAACATTCTGAAGTGTTAGAAAAGCATTAAAAAGGGAAAAAAAGAATAAGAAAAATTAAAAGAGAAAAGAAGAAGAAAATAACCAGCTCCTTTTGCTACGGTACTTTGAAGTATAATGATACTATTAACAAATTGACTTTCTGTTGTAATAAAATTCAGCAAAGAATACTTGCTATTTAATTTTTCCTATAATAATACTTGCTAATGGTGGGGAGAAGAAATACATATATATTGATTTTTTTCAACAAAGAAACAGGTTCTATATCATGAAGTGTGAGCTAAAGCCATAAATGGAGTATTTGTTAATAGCGGTGAAATAAGTGGAACTTAATTGAATACCCCTAAATACAGATTTAGGTAATCGTGTATTGAATATGAATACTCCTCAAGAGTCAATTTAAATAATTTCTAAAAATAAATCATATTAGATTTTCAAATATTGATCAAACTTCATATTGCTTTGACTTTCAAATAGGAACCCTCCAGCTTTCTCATAGTTTTCTCTATCCAGTAGGCAATAAATTCACCCAGATTCTCTTCTCCAACAATCCGTGCAGCAGACAAATTAAAATCCACCACATATATTGTAGCTTGATTTTTCTTCTTGTGATTCTTATTCCAACGACTAATTAAGTGTTTTCTTTATAAGAGTCATTTGAATGCTCAATTTGACAATAGTAACTTCTTTCGATTTGTTAATATCAACAAGTAGAAGATAAATTACTTTTAGTATAAGAGACACATAAAGGTGCATACACAAACACTTCAGGTAATTAGTTAATGATATGGATATGTAATAGGGTATGTTATATAAATTTCTATATGTTTATCTCTAATTAAATTGTATTCCAATATTTAACAAAATTTCATAAAATTCTGGATTTCTGTTTCTTCGATACATCCATTAACAAGATATACATCTCATCTGAGACATCAGTTAAAACTACAATGACGCACTAAAAAAGGAAAATAACGAAAATTTACTTAATTAATAAGAAAATTATGCTTCATAACTTAAAAATTACTATCAAAATCTCCAAAATATCGTAATTAATTACAATGTTAATATTCAAAAAAAGGGCTCTCATTCATCTTGCTGAAACATTTTTCTCCTCTCTTTGAAATTCAGAAAAGTATCACCCCTCGTCTAACAGAACAACTCTCCACCCCTTCATATTTCAAAATTTCTTTAAAATCTTCTAGAATTTTAGCGTTGCAAGAATTGTCAAACCTTAACAAATGTGGTGGAACTTCTTTGATAATGTAATGCGTATCCTACATTGAGATACATAAAATATTAAGCAGTTAGTAATCAGCTTAATTAGTAGTCATATTGACTGAGACACATCCATTTTTTGAAGTTACTAGGTAGAGATACATAATTTTGTTCAGTATTAAAGAGAGATACATAATTAATATTATGTCTCATGCATGAAATTAATGTTAATTATGTATCTCACCTGAACAACATATACGAATCTCCTCTGCCACTTTTTTCATTGCTAATAGAATATCCTTCACTATTTTACTGCAAATGGTACATTAAAATTTATTACTAAGATACATTCATTTTTAATTTATTTGATCAACATACATAATACAGTAATTAGACTGAAGAACGATACATAGTTAAAATTATATCTCATGCATGAAAACAATGTCATTTATATCTCAACAACAAAAATTATGTATTTGACAAATTTTTAATCCGATTCATACGTATAATACCTTTTGGATTGTGTCTCTTTGAATTTTTCAACAACTTTGTGTTTTGAAGGACCAACTATTCCTTTCAATGAAGCAGAATCCTCTTCCATGGCGAATAATCATTTTTGTTGTTGTTTCTCTCTGGTTCAATTTCTTTGTGAGATAATAATAAATACATGATGGAATTAATAGGAACAACAATTGAAGATTTCTTAATTGAATTCATGATTTCTAAAGAAAGAAATGTGAGCTATGGAGGAGGGGGGGGGGGGATTTGCGTGAGAATTGGAGTAGTAATTGCAAAGTTTATTTTCTGAAAAATAGTTAAAAGGAGGAGAAGGTTAGATGTAAATAGTAATAAATTTGGCTGAGAGAAGATCTTCAGGCAAACTTTTAGGAAAAAATTAATATATCTGAATTTTTAAGGTGGAAGTGATGTATCTGCAAATTTAAAGAGAGAGAGAATGTAAATTAAAAAATTTAGTGATTAATCAAAAGGGTAAGAATTTTAAATAATTTAGGTAAGTTAAGTTGTGGTATTCGATAATTTATCCTATATAATATCGGTAATTATATCTCCCTAGCTAAGATCATCCCTTGCAAAGCTAAAATTAAATCAGTTGTTTGTTTATACTGATATTTATTACTACTAGCTATCAGCATTACTATTGAGCCTAGTGACGTGGTAGTTAGTTAGGAGGTTACAAATAACTTAATGTACGATTAGTTAGACAACTTTATTACTAGTTAGTTAGTCGTAAGATGAATTAGGGTAGTGGATTACATCTAGGATATTTTTCGACAAGACAACTGTATGAGAAGTTAATTAGTTCATTTTTATGTATTCAATCAGATTTTTTTTTCATGTGAATGGAAGAACTTTCATTTCTTCTTTGTTTGAACTCCAAGCTTATTCAGCTCTAAATTCATGACTTTTCTCATGGTTGCTCAACTTTACATGATATCAAAGTCAGTGATCTAGTGTTCTTCTTCTTCATCATTTTTTATTTTTATTTTACAAATCTGAATTCAATGTTTTTTTTAAAAGCTGCAGTGGGATATATGACGGCTAACCGCAATGCTCTAGAAATAGATCATAATTATCCCCTGTATTTACAACCTATAGATACATTAGGCATAACACTGATTGCAATTCAGTTGATCGAAGCAGAAAATTATGTGTTGTGGAGCAGGTTTATGAAAATTACATTGTGAGAGAAGAACAAGATTGATTTAATAGATGGCAGTTGCATAAAATCTACATACATTGGAGCATTATTGAAGCGATAGGAAAAATGCAATGCAACTATTATGTCCTGAATTATGAACGTTGTGTCAAAAGAGTTAATGATTAAGATTCCATATACAATAGATTCACGGAGAGTTAGGGAGAATTTAAGGGAGAAATTTGACAAAGAGAACAGTATGAGAACATTTCATTTCACAAGCAGATTGCCTTTGTTACTTAAGGTACCAACACAGTTTTAATTTATTTCTCTAAACTCGGTGACCTTAGGATGAATTTGGTGCATTGATTCCCCCTCCAACTTGTGATTGTGGGACATCTCAAGCCTTTACTGAGCATATTAAGAGGCATATAATCTTTGAGTTTCTTACAAGATTGAATGACTCATATGCTAGGTCTATGAATCAGATCCTCGTGATATAGCCATTACTTGGTTTAAATCAAATCTATGCCCTAATCATCCAAGAGGAGAGTCAAAGGTCATTATCTAAGACTATGCAAGAAGTCGATATTAATGAATCTACTGTGTTAGTGTTAAATAGAGCAGGTCAAGGTTTTAAACCTAATAAAACTAATTAGTACCATGATTACTGTGAAAATCCTGATCAAACTAAAGTGTATGTGTTCAGTTGCATGGTTATTCAAATGAGAGAGAAGATCAAACTAGTAAACCTTAAATTGAGAGAGGTTATCAGAATACATAGAGCTATCACAATACTAGATGATTTTAGAATGATAGATATTCTAATGACATGAGGTATAATAATGAGAAGAGAAGTCATAAAAAATATCATCAGCACGATAAGAATTCCTTTGATCAGAGACGAAAGGTATGTGAATGAGGAAACACTGAGTGGGAATTCAACTCAATCTACTCATGATCAATTGGCACCAATTTTTTCACCTGAGAAATGCCAACAGATTTAGCATATGATCAATAGTAGAAATAAAAGTGATGCTAAGTTAATATAGCTAGCACTTCAGGTTCAAACACAGATTCTATGTCTCTGTTGTCTAGATTGATGGAAACACAATGGGTAGTAGACACTGAAGCATCTAATCATGTGTTCTCAAGATTAAATCTATTGCAAGACTCTAATTTATTAGCTAAATTTGGCTCAGTATATTTTTCAAATGATGAAAAATCTAACATTACTCACATAGGTTCTGTAAACATATTAAAGGATCATCAAATCAACAATGTTCTTTATGTACCTAACTTCAAGTTTAACTTGCTTTCAGTATTTAAGTTTACTAAAGAATTGAGATGTATAGTGGAATTTTAACCTGAAATATGTATTTTTCAGGATCTCTACAATGGCAGGGTATTGAAAATTAGTAGAGAATCGAATGAATTGTACTTGTTTGGAGATATATCTTAGAAGAACATGACCACAACTTTTACTTCTAATAAAATGATTTTGTCATCAGAACTAGCTGCTAAGAATTCTATTCCACTGAATATTGGGCACAAAAGGCTTGATCACACATCCTTGTCAGCTCTGCAGAAAATTAAGAGATTCAAGCATAGTAAAATCAATAATTTATGTGATTTCTGTCGTGTATGTCGCTTAGCCAGATATAATAAACTTTCTTTTCCAAAATGTGCTAGTAATCTAGTGCAGTATTTGATTTATTATATGCAAATGTTTGGGTACCACATTAAGTTACCATTAATGGTGGCAAGAGATTATTACTTATTGTAGTAGATGATTTTTCTAAACTTACTTAGTTCTTCTTAATGAATTTCAAGGAAGAACTTGTTGGATATTGCAAATTCTTTTTTCTATGATTCAGACTCAATATAATTCTGTTATTAAAATACTTAGAACTAACAATAGCACAGATTTTACAAATCATTCAGTGATGAATTTTCTGACTTTTCAAGGCACCATCCATCAGACTACATATGTGTACACACCTCAACAAAATAATATTATGAGAAGAAGACATAAATACATCGTAGAAGTAGCTAGAGAATTGAGGTTTAAAGTTGTTATACCTCTGTATTTATGGGTTGAATATGTACTTACTGCAGTTCACATCATAAATAGATTATTTTTTACTTTGTTATGGGATAAATCTTCTTTTGAGATATTCTTCAAGACTGCTCCTTCTCTTGATCATTTAAGAGTATTTGGCTGCTTAGTTTATGCAGTAAATGTCAAGAGACAGATAAGTTTGCATTTAGAGCTTTACGCACTGTTTTCATGAGATATTCAGCCATCAAGAAAGGTTACAAATTATTCAATCCTCATTCCAGAAAGTTCTTATTCAGTAGAGATGTAGTCTTTTATGAATCAATTATCCTTTTTAAACATCTAAAGATTAACCATGGATATTTATTCCCTAATTTGGATATTGTTGATGATGCTCCACTTGATTTATCCTTTTTTTCTCTTTCTTCATTTTCAGTTGTTCATAATGATGATCTTTTATCGATACATGTAATTGATATTCTTGCAGAGTAACCTGCTACATATATTGATGATTTACCACTTATTGTTGTTGAACCTGATCCTCGTCTTCCTTTTTTGAGGCATTTTCATAGAGTCAGAACTATTCTTTCTTGGTTCAAGGACTATGTAGTGATTGTTTGTGCCTGTACCATGACTCATTATTTGAGCTATAGCTTTGTGAATCCCACTTATACTAAGTGTCTAGATGCTCAAAAAATGAATTAGAGCCTCAACATTACTTTGTTGCAGCCAGAGATTCCAGATGAGTTCATGCCATAAAGATAGAATAACTGTTCTAGAAGAAAGTGGTATTTAGAACATTGTTGATTTACCTCTTGGTAAAACTACTATTGGATGCAAATGGGTGTTTAAATTAAGTATAAAGCTAAAGAGGATGTAGAGAGGTTTAATGCTATGCTTGTTGCAAAAGGTTTTAGCCAAAAAGATGGTTTTAACTACACAGACACATTCTCACATGTGTCTAAGATAATGACAGTCAGATCTATTATTTTTGTTGCATATTCTCAGCTTTGTCATATCTATTAGGTAGAGGTGAATAATTCTTTCCTTCAAGGTGATCTCCTTGAAGAAGTGTATATGCAATTACCTTCTAGTCTTGCTTCCTCATCCTCATCTTCATCTTTTCATAGAGTCTGCAGGTTAAAGAAATCTTTGTATAGCCTAAAATGTGCTTCAAGACAACATAACTTGAAGCTCACTACTACCTTGATTGATTTGGGCTTTGTCCAAAGTCATTTTGACTACTCTATTTTTACTCAACCACATGGTTCTAATGTTGTTGTGGTTTTTTGTATATGTGGATGATCTTTTGATCACAGGGTCTAATCCTAACCTACTTAAATTTACTAGAATTAAATTGCTCCAAAAATTTAAGATGTGCAGGATTAAAGACCTTTGAATTTTTTTTTTGTGGAATTGAGTTTACTAGAAATGAGTCTGGTCTATTGATGAACCAGCGAAAGTATGCCCTTGAGCTGATTGCAGACTCAGGGCAATGAGGAGCTAATTCTGCATCCATCCTTCTGAATTTTAATCATCATATTACCTCTTATGAATTTGATATAGCCACAAAGATGATAAGTTGTTGATTGATATTGAGAGAAATCAGAGCCTGGTAGGAAGGTTGTTGTACCTCACCATGACCAGGCCAGATATAACATATACTGTCTAAGTTTTAAGTCAGTTCATGCATAAGCCTAAAAAGTCACATATGCTAGCTGCCCTTAGAGTGATAAGATACATTAAAAATGCACCCAGTCTTGGCTTGTTTATGTCAACAACCAAAGCTTAATGTTTGACAGCACACTGTGATTCAGATTGGGTTACATATCACAAACAAGGAAGTCAGTCATAGGATACATGGTGAAGTTTGGTAATTCTCTTATATCTAGAAAATAAAAAAATAGAATATCATTTCAAGGAGTTCAACAGAATCAGAATTTAGGAGCATGACATCTACTGTTGCAGAGCTGACTTGGTTGACAGGTCACTGTAAAAAACTAGGCATCACAATTATTCAATCCATTGATCTATATTATGACAGTAAGGTTGTTATTCAAATAGCTGCCAATCCTATATTTTGTGAACGAAAAAAGCATATTGACATTTATTTTCACTTCATAAGGGAAAAATTGCAGCAAGAATTGATCAAAACTCATCACATAAGCACACAGGAGCAACTTGTCCATCTGTTCACTAAAGGGCTAAAAAACATTTAGCACCATCATCTGATTGCCAAGCTGGGTGTTAAAAATATCTTCTTACCCTTCATTTTGAGGGGCGGGTATTGCACCTAGTAATGTGGCAGTTAGTTAGGAGGTTATAACTAACCCAATGTATGATTAATTGATAGCTTAATTACTAATTAGTTAGTCGTAATATAAAGTAGAGTGGTGGATTACAACAAGGATATTTTTTCTTTATATATTTATGAACTCCATCTTATTCATCTCTAACTCCACGCCTTCTCTCATGGCTGTTGAACTTTAAAATTACATAGAGCGGCCTTTTTGGGACATACAGTTCATAATATGATTTCTAAAAACATCAATGTCTAATATAGAGTAGTAGTACATAGGAAGTCCTTTTTAAAAGAATTTCGATGAGCCATTTACTTAAATGATTGATAAAAGACTAACCAATTTAATTATAAGTTGTTTAAAGGAGATGTCTTATTTCTACATTACTTGAAGAGTGTTTCAACATCAATTTTTTTAAGTCTAAAAAAAAGTAGCCCATGGTGCATTAAAATTTTCATTTTGCTCAAGGTTTGGGAAAGGATCAAACCACAAGGGCCAATTGTATGCTGTCACGATCCAAAATAAAGGGTCATGATGATACTTATCTCGGCGTACCTTGAAAAGTAAACCTATCACCCAAACTGATACAAAAAATGAAAAAGACAGAAATACCCTTAAGGTAAGGCTTTTAAAACGAAGTCGAACCATATAATATAATAAATGTGGACAAGTACAAAATCAACAGTACAACCACAATTCTCAAAACCTGATTTCAATATTATAAGAACGTATCTAGTACAACTTGAATACAAGAGAAATATATAAAATATCCAAATACAAGAGAAACTCTGACTCGAAAATGAAAGTAAAGACATAGTCTATAAGAAAGGTAGTAGAGTGCATCCGGACGCCTAAAAGTTAACCAATACCTTGAAAGCACCAAATATCACTCGAATCAACCAAGTTGGTGCGCACTCGAACTAGGAACTGCACCGAAAGGGCGCAGTAGGCGTGAGTATGGTCCACTTGTACTCAGTAAGAATTATAGGTCGACCGAGCAAAGTAGAAAATAAAGCATATACAATACTTACTAAGGGCACGTTACCTGCAATCAAAAAATGTCCCACAACAATAACCCACACTGATTATACTAACAGTTCTATAATATCCACATATAATCAACACACCAGATAGGGACACAACTATACACAATATCACATACAATTAGAACAAAGGGGAAACATGTATAATCAAGATCATCAAGTACAAATAAAGGAAGATAGAACAATTAGACATTAACAAGTCAAGATTTAAACAAATAGATAGATGACAAGTCAATATGGCAATACAAGCATAACATAAACACAATAAAGAAAGTGTAATGTATATGATGATGATAATGCACGAGATCGTCGCACAATCCCCGTATACATCCACGGAGGTAAGCCTCCCAACGTGGGATCCATGAGGGGTTCGTCAACCCATATACAATTCATAATCCATATCCATATCTCCTTTCCAACACATCCCTCGGGAAGGGTTTTATAAGGTGTTGCAATATCTTCTCCTCGGCATATCCCTCGGGGAGGGTTTTATAAAAGGTGTTGCTATTATTTCTCAGGTGTTGCCAGGGTGGTACGATTTGTTTCATGAATGAATATGATATGAGGATGTAATGCTCACAACCAATCACAATGAGTATTTTCATAACTAACAACAATGATATATTTCCACAACCACGTGAGCCAATATCCACTCATATTTTTGTTCATCCATGAATTTTCACATGTTTCATATGCCAACAAGTATGAATATATCACAATACGCTAACGGTACCACAAAAGGCATTTTCAACAACATAATAAAATTATTCAAATGTATTTTAAGCTATCAAAATCATATAGGACCTCACACAATCACACATATCATACAATATTTCAATTTCAATAATTATATCACACATAGACCCCTACATGGGCACAACACATAAATAGATAATTTGTAATAATTAGTTCCCACCCTTAATATGTATGTTGTACCAATATTTACTACCCAACCCAGTCTGAAAGAATTAAAGTCCTAACCTACCTTGAAGGCCGAAACTAGTCCGTAATACTTCAACCATAAACCCCTACTTCTTACGAATGATTCCGAAATGAACTAAAATCAAGAAATATAAAATCTATGCATCAAAATAAGGCTAACGATACCCATATTGCCCACTTTTGGTTCAAGATCAAAATGAACCCCTGAAATAGGTTTTCAAAAAAGAAGGGGAAAATTATAACTTTACTTTAAAAACGTGTTCTTCATACCTTAGGAATCTACAGATGAAAATCCAAATGGAGTAAAAAATGAGATTCAAATTGAAAAAAACTCATTTTTGAGCTTTATCGAATAAAATCTTTGAAATTCATTTTGAAATCAAGAATTAAAGTTGTTTTGAAGATAAGAGCAATTATAGGATTAAGAACACTATTCAAGTGAAAAAGTTTGGAATTTGAGGCTAAATCAAGTACTAAGATTTTGAAAGTTCTGAATAATTAATCAAGAAATTTGATAAAAATAAAGGGTGAATCCGTAAGAAAATCAAGAAATAGATATATAGCTTTCCGAACACCCACAAGCTTCACTTTTAAGCTCTCACACTATTTTATGGTCTATCTCTCAAGAGGCAAGATGAAAAATGAGCAAAAATGGTTAAAAAGGGCTATTTGTACTCATACCAGATTACCAGGTGCATAAGGCAAAAAACGCATGCCTCAAATACGTTTTACCCTTTATGATCCAGGTTGCACTAGCAACCTGGTGCACCGAATTTTCTAAGTCTAAAATGGACTTTGACGGGGTGTCCGAGATTTGTTCGAAATCCAATATACGTAAATAAACTATATAACCACATTAAATTTGATGCTCTGGACTAAATAGTGATATTAGAATTTCAAAAAACATCATTTTCACCAGCTATATAAAGCATAACTCTGTCTCAACAATATCAACAGTAACAGTCTCCAAATGATCAGAAGAACACAACGCTATTATACTAAAGAAAGTCAGATAAAACCAACTTAACAATAACGTTAATGCTCTAGCCGTAAATGAATATGTCAATAGTAAATCCAGATAAAAAACAGAAGTAAGACAACATAAAAAGAAACACAAAGAGAAGGCATGATGAAAAATATGTCAAAATCCTTAGTTTTTTGTTCTAACACAAATGACATGGCAGAGACAAGCATGCAATCACCTGGACTAGCGCAACCGCCTCCATACGAATTGTATGATGGAAGAGCTTGTTAGATATACCTGAGACATAAACTTCCATACCTTTTTTTTCATTTGAGGGTGGATTGGGGGTAGAAATAAAGGGAATAAAATAACTAACTATGAATAAAAGAAATCATAAACCTCCTTTCAATTTTCTTTTCTTTTTTTCTCCTAAAAACTTGACTATATATAGTTCTGAAATTAGCCCCATACTACGAGAACAATCAATTCCTAACACTATCAAATTTTCGTCATAATGTAGTCTTAACATGCAAAAGAAAATTTTGCATTTAGAAGAAATCTTATGCATTTGGTTGCCCAGACAGGTGCCGGGGGAGGGTGGAAAGGAGAGGAACTTGAATAACCATCATGTGTAATCACCTCCAGGGTCATGTGCATTTGAATCAGCTACAATCCTGCAGACATATCAAATAAGAAGAATCTAATGTAACGTTGTTTTGTCATACAAATAGTGGGATCCTGCATAAATATAGTTGTGACAACCTAAATAAGCAAATAAATAAAAAAGGAGTCATCAAATCACGATTATATCTGAGGAGCTAAAAGATTAACAAATTATGAAATCTTAAAAACTCGCAAACATTGAAATAAAAATTAATACAAATCAGAAAAAGACATAAAGCTGCAGAGTTGAGGAAGTCATCAAAGTTAACTTGATTTATAGTACTTATTTTTGAAAGAACATCACTGAAGTGCCCCAAACTGAAGTGCCCCAAAGTATTTTCCTCTTTGTTCATCTTCATAAATAGACAAAAACAAAGGAATCTTTCACTCAGTTTAAGCATATACGACTTAAACGGTCAATTCATCTTCTTCCACCCTAAAAATTAAAATCAATCTGAAAAAATAACTTTTAAAATTTAGATGAAAGATAATAATACATATTAAGGGAAAAGGGATATAAAATAACAAAATGAAAAATAAAAATAACAGATACAGAGAAGAGAAAAAAAAATTGGGCACAATTGAGAAGAGCAAACCTTGAAATTACAACAACCAAGCTGAGAAAGTAGAAGAAACTCAGAAGAGGAAAAGAATTGAAACTGGAAAAAAAACATTTAGCTGAAGTGAAAGGAAATACTCAAAACCCATTTGTTGGATATTTTGGATAAAAACACGTGGAGAAGAACACAATTCTAGATCCTGAAAGAACGAAGGTAAGATGTCAAAAATGCCATCATTTTGCATTCTAATTACAAATAAGCACACATATTGAAATCAAATTTTAACTCACGCTTCTATAATTGTAGAAATACCAAGTGCAAGAATACAGAAACCCAAAGATAGTGCATGATTCATTACACTTGAAAATTAACGTGTCTTGAAAGATCAAAAAGTAACTCGTTGTGCCTCGCTCTTTAGCGGAGGCGGAATATCAGTAATGGCTAGTTTGAGTGAGGATCATGAGTGTCCAGTTTAGATGTATTATGACAGTCAAACGACACACTATATTGCTTGAAATTCGGCCTTCCAAGATAAAACCAAACACATTAAAATCATTATGTTTGAAATGAGCTGCAATCCATGCCAATAGTATCCCTCCGAGCTTGTTTTAGCATATGAGCAGTTAGCTGGTCTTTTTACAAAGGTATTGGGCAATTCAGTATATAAACACTTACGAGTTGTCTGGTTGCGAAACAAGTTATGCTGGGATTAGTTATATTATGATTAGTTGTCCTGAAATTAGTTATTCTGATATTATTTTTTTAATAATTGTTTGATTTGTGGTACTAAAAATAATATGCATTGCATTCTTTTTAAGAATTGATTGTTTACAAAAATACTCTTCACCTTATTTAGCTTAATTATTTCCTTTCGTATTAAACCATACAAAAGAAATTGAAAAGTTACTAATTTTATTTTTAAACTTTAGTAGTTTCTTTTTCCTAAAATACATGTTAAGAAATTTATGTGAATATTTCTTAAACTTGTATGAAGCTTTAATATTTCATGTTAAATTACTTATTTTGTCCTAAATTCTATAAAATGTTGATAATCCTATATTTTTTCAAAAAAAATCATCATCAAAAAATGTGTAA
This sequence comes from Capsicum annuum, assembly GCF_002878395.1. Classification (NCBI taxonomy): domain Eukaryota; kingdom Viridiplantae; phylum Streptophyta; class Magnoliopsida; order Solanales; family Solanaceae; genus Capsicum; species Capsicum annuum. Next base: position 234,645,775 of record NC_061111.1, on the reverse strand, counting down.
AAAAATGGCTCTTATTTTTCATTATTTTGTATCGTTGATATTTGAGAGTTAATTGTATTTTTAAAAAAAAAATTCAAATATTTTTAGCTATATATAAAAAATACCTTTTTAATTTAATATTAAGCATGTACTAAGTTAGAAAGAGAATGTCAAGATATTAATTATTTGTCCATGATAAATTTGTTAAGAAACATGAAAATTTGAAGAGGACGAAGCACTACAATTAGCCAAGTGACAGCATAAAATCTTGCCAGATGTACAAATTTAGGACAAGACTAATAATATAGTAATAGAAATTTTAAATTAAATGATTAGAAATATTTGAATTTGAAAGTATTAATTTTTTTTTAAAAAATAAAATTATCATTAGCTTGAAATTAGGAACCAAGAGTTATAAATGACTCTTGTTTAGTATTTGCGGTAGCGGCAATAACAACAACAACAATAATAATTACAATTATGTATATTTTAATAAATATTGATTTATAGTGTAGACCCAAACCCCCTACTTTCAATTATTTTAAAATTGTTAATACAATTCAGATTTTCAAATCGTTATTACCTTTAATAAAGAAAATATATATGATTTTTTAACAAACAAATAAAGGAAAAGAAGATAAAAAGAAATAGAAATGTCGTGCACGTCTCTTACCCCTTATGTGATAAAGATTACTATTAAATTTGAATTGAAAATCAACATTGTGACTTCTCCTTTTTAATAGCATATTTTTGTGTCTGAAAAATTGTAATCCTCTTTAGCTCCTTCTTATTAGTAATTATAAGTTTTTCCTCCTTTATTTTCTAAATTTATATTTATCCAAATCAATATTCTAATTAATTAATTTTTTTGAATTCAAATTTAAATAAAATTTGAGTTTGAAAAAAGTTTCTAACTTCTTAACTTTTTCTATATATACTTCTATACTGATATTGCCAAATTTTTTTCTCCTCCTTCTTTTCAAGTTATTTTATATTTTATATTGATCATCAAAATTAATTTACTCCATTCTTCATATTCTTCACTTTCTTATAAACTTTTTAAATTTTAACATTTTCACTTTTTATTTGCGGATGAGTGATGATGAAATTGCATGCTAATCTATTTTTCTATTATATTTAGGCCTAAATTCAAGTAAGTAATATTTTTCAATATGATTTTGTTAGTTTGATCTTGGATAACAACAAATACATTCAATAGCTTTTGTTTTGATGAATTTTTTTTATATACAAAATTTTTGTATTGAAATATATATATATATATATATATATATATATATATATTGTCTGGGAGAACATTTATTTATTTATTCATGAATCTACTGATGTCTTTGCTCCAATTTCTATTTTGTTCTCTTATTTGTTCAAAGAATTAATCTGCCCATCAATCTACTTTCCTACGATCATAAATTATACATTCAGATATAAATTTTAATAAAGTTATTTTTGCCGTTCAATAGTTTAAAGCAAATTCAAAATCTTGCATGATATTTCTGGAATTTATTGTGCAACTGTTAAATAATATAGCATTGGTACCATGATAACTAAAATTATACTTTTTTAATAAAAAAAAAATTACTCATGGCAATGTGCAAAATGGTAAATTACTTTTAATAACTCTTCTGTCTATTAATCGTTAACATTTCAAGTCTTCCTAATCATATATCTATATATAATATAAAACAATCTTCTATATCTATATATATTATAAAGAAGAGGACGAAGCACCAGAAGAAGTCAAGTAACAGCATAAGAATAAGCCACTTGACAGATTTTAGGACAAAACTTATAATATTGTAATAAAAGATTTGAAATTATTTGAATTAGAAATATTAGGCTTTTAGAAGAAAAAGAATTTTTCATTAATTTAAAATTAGAACTTCATAGTTGAAGAGTCTAAATAATAAACTCTAAATATTTTATAATGATAATAATCTATAAATAAATAATATTAGTAGTAATAATAGTAGTACATACATGTGATAGTGGTAGTATACTAATAATAAGAAAATATAATAATTTAGAAATATTAGGCTTTTACAAAAAAAAGAAATTTTTATTAGTTTAAAATTAGAAATTCATAGTTGAAGAGTTTAAATAAACTCTAAATATTTTATAATGATACTAATCTATAAATAAATAATATTAGTAGTAATAATAGTAGTACATACGTGTGATAGTGGTAGTATACTAATAGTAATAAAATATAATAATATTAGTAGTAATAATAGTAGTACATACGTATGATAGTGGTAGTATACTAATAATAATAAAATATAACAATAGTAATAATATAAATAAATAGCTAAACAGTATATTTAGGTTTAAAAATTTAAACTTACGTTAGACATTATAAAATAAGTATGTACTATATTAAAAAAATTATGAATAAACAAGAATAATAATTCATCTTTTTTTAATAAATAGATATTATATTTGAATTTGAATATAAATTTGAATTTGAATTTAAACGAAATTTAAATTGAAGTGGAGTTCTATTTTCTTAATATCTCTTTTATATTTATATAATTAGTAGTAGTGGTAGAACAATAATCATGACATTTAAAATTGATGTCGTTCGAGGGGAACTAACTTTCAGTGCTTTGCTACTATTGGTGATGGATCATATAGTTGTTAGTTCACTTGATGGCAAGATTAGGTTGTACTCAAGCAGATGAGATAGGCTAAAATGTTTTTCTAGGGTTTGGTTTTCCTATCACTCATGTCGATGGTACCTATGATGGGAAGTGGATATTAGGGACAACTGATACTTATTTGATATTGATATGCACCGTATTTGTTGACAAGAATGGAAGTACTAAAACTGATTTTGCTGATCGCATGGGGAATAAGATTTTGGCTCTAAGATTGTTAAATCTAAACTCTCTTGATTCACATATGGCTAGAGCTAACAAGTTTCGCAGTGCTTAATTTTCATGGGTATGATTCTTCTTTTCTTTTGCCCTTCTCATTTTTACTTTCCAACATTATCTTTGACTATCATGCCTATTTATTTTCCTTTGTACATAATAATTTTGCTTAGTCGATTCCTTATGATGTGTGTTAAAAGTAAAGGACTTGACATTGAGGTGTTTGTGACACATATATATTAAGTGTCTATGTCTTCATTTTCGTTTAAATAGGAATATGACAACCATAAATTTCTAGATGTCAATAGCTATTGAATGTGGTACAGTTTGTAGCTCTAGAATGACTTCTACTCTTTCACAAACTTATCTCTTTTAAAATTTAAGTTATCTAATATATTTAAATATAATTTATTTAAATATTAAATTAAAGATGAAATAATAATAATAATAATAATAATAAAAAAAAAATTATAGTTTTAAGGAAACATGCAAAAAAATAGGGCATTATAGCTTTGTGTTAATAATAACATTACCATTGAATCTTTAAAAAAAAAATACGTGCAAAAAAAGGTTAAACTATCAAAAGATAATTAGACCAATAAATTGTTAATTTTAAATTTAAAAATTATAAAATAAAATTGCATATTATAAATAGTTAGCTATCTCATTTGAGAGTTCTAATTGGACTCAAGTTTTGAATAAAAAAATTAAGTATTTGAATTTAAAATAAATTATCCTTTTAATAAAAAGATTTTCATTATCTTAAAAATAGAAACCCATAATTGAAAGGAAAGAAAAGAAAACAAAATAAAAAACGTGTCGAAAAGGAAGAAGATAAACTATCAAAAGATAATTAAGACTAATAAATTATTAATTTTAAATTAAAAATAATTATAAAATAAAATTACTTATTAGAAATGGTTAGTTATCACATTAGAGTTCTAATTATCAAGTTTTGAATTGAAAAATTAAGTATTTGAATTTGATGTCATTATCCTTTAAATAAAAAGATTTTCATTATCTTAAAAATAGAAACTCATAATTGGAGAGTTCTAATAGATACTTGTTATTTCAAACCTATCTATTTAAAATTTAAATGCAATAAAATATTGTTAAATATAATCTTATATTTCATAACTTATGTATATCAAATGTAATAATAAATATATTATTATTAATACTATAATTTATAAATATAAATAACATATATTTGTGTGTGTATCTAAAATTTATCCTTACTCGCGATTATTTTAACATTGTAAATATAAATTAAAAATTTAATAATTAAATTCAACGTATATATCTACTTGAAATACCTTTATATATCTAGGTTGTCAATTTTTTTAAAAAAATTAACAAACAAACAAAAGAAAAAAGAAAGGAAAGAATAGAAAACAAAAGAAAGTAAAATAAAAAAACGTGCCAGAAAAAAGAAGATAAACTATCAAAAGATAATTAAAACTAATAAATTATTAATTTTAAATTACAATAATTATAAAATAAAACTACTTATTAAAATGGTTAGTTATCACATTAGAGAGTTCTAATTGGACTCTTATCAAGTTTTGATTGAAAAATTAAGTATTTGAATTTGAAGTCATTATCCTTTAAATCAAAAAAATTTCATTACCTTAAAAATAGAAACTCATAATTTATCTATTTAAAATTTAAATGCTATAAAATATAGTGAAATATAATTTTATATTTAATAAGTTTATCTATATTAAATATAATGATAAATATATTATTATTATTAACTAAAATTTTGATAAATGGTAACTAAAATTTTGATAATAATAAATTAAATAAATATCAAAATATAAAAATTTAAGTAACTTAAATTTAAAATCAGCATTGTATGTTTTGAAATAAGCAAGAATATAAATATCAAAATATACAAGAGAAAATAATTAAATACAGTAGGAAAAAATATGAAGATGGGGGAGTGGGGGTAGGGTGGAGGTAATATTTTGAACTAATTTTGAGAATATAATTTAGTAACTAGATTATACATATATTACTATCTATAAATTTTAAATTGAAAAGATGTGAATAATAGAATAAAAATTTAAAAATGGAAAAAGTCACAAGTAAACAAAATCAATATATTTATTTCATAATTAATCTAAAGGACACTTAATAACTACATTATGCCAAGGGATAAGCTATTGAAATTTAATATTAACAAGTTAATAATAAATTTAAAAATTGAGTAACGTAATAAATAATATATGAAATATAAAAGTTTTTAACATTTTGTGATTTATTATCACTATGTGTATAGCTTTAGCTATGGAATGGTGGGATGGGGACGGGGGAATAATTTGGGGTTGGGATTTAATTCATTAAGGAATAATATGATAATTAAATTCTATTTAAGGTAATATGATTTAACATGCTCGAACATCACAATCCAAAATAATTAGAAATAATATTTTTATCTTCACATCGCGTGGGTATATATACTAGTATATTGTAACGACCTAAAAATTTGATGAAATATTTGAAATTTATGATTTTGTGTTATTTGACTATTCTACCCCTCACCGTAATTACATTATGTTATTTCTAGGTTGTGGGAGTGATTGACATGATTTTTTATGCATTTTGGTAACATTTATGCAATATTGTGGTTTTTGCTGGCTTTAATAGTCTTATTTTGGACTTATGTAGATATCTTTTGATACGTGCAACGGATGGCCGAACGGACTGCTCCAGCAGCTCCAGAATATCGATTTTAGGCACGGTAGACCTTGGGTTTGGGTCCTGGTGCACCTGAGCTCATTTCGATCTATTGATCGGAAAATTAAAAAATTAGAAAGTTGGGTGTGGGATCCACTTTGGGTCGAAACGACCTCGTATGAAAAATTCGACTTCACCAGCAGATCCGTAATGTCGATTTTAGTGTGTTAGCATGTTTGGTATGATTTTACGGCTTTTAAATCTCATTTCGACCCTCGATTTGAAAAATTGTGATTTCGAATTTCAGGGGTCAATTTTGTGAAAATGAATTTTTCTGGAAAATCTGGTAGCTCCATCGCGTCCGAAACGTCGAATTTAGTGACGCTGCATAGTTCGTTTACATAAATCGGACTCCGAACGAATCCCTGGCACCTCGTCAAAGTCCGAAGTGGACTTTAAAAAAAACACATCAGCTATTGCAGAAGCAGATTTTTCTCTTTTTGGGTCCATTTTGTTCATTTTTCATCTTGCCTTTTGAGAGTTAAGCCCTAAATATTTTGGGAGCTTAAAAGTGAAGTTTGTGGGAGTTTGGGAAGCTAGATTAACACCTATTTCTTGATTATATTACGGATTTATGGTAAGAATTCACTCTTTTCTTAGTAATTTCTTCATTAATTTCTCAAAACCTAAAAAATCTTAGGGCACGATTTTAAACTCAAATTTCACTTGAATAATACTTTTATCTTATAATTACTAGTTTTTCATCAATTTAACCTTTAAAACAACTCCAATTCTCAATTTTAACCCGAATTTTAAATATTTTATCCGGTAAAACTAAAAAAATGGTTTTTCTTCGATTTGAACCTCGTTTTTTACTTGATTTAACTTGGGTTTTCAGCTGTTGGTTCCTAAAAATATGGAGAACATGTTTTTGAAGTAAAGTTCCGATTTTTCCCTTCTTTTTTGAAAACTCATTTTGGGGGTCCGTTTTGACCCCGAATCAAAAGTAGTCAATATGGGTGTCGTTGGTTTTGTTTTGATGCGTAAATTTTATATTTGATATTTCTAGTAAAGTTCGGGATTGTTCGTAAAAGGTAAGATTGCGGGTTCAAGTGCAGCGGACCGATTTCGGCTTTCGAGGTAAGTTATGATTTAACTCTTCAGACTGGACTGGGTAGTAAATGATGGTGTAAAATGCATGTTAAGGGTTGGAAATAATCATGAAAAATAGCTATCTACGCATTATGCCCGCGTGGGGGCCTATATGTGATGTAATTGTCAAAATTAAAATATTATGTGATATGTTTGACCGTGTGGGTCCTATATGACATTGATAGTCTTGAATACATGTGAGTAATTGTGTTGTATTGTTTAATGTGGTACCATTGGTGTATTATGATTATATTCATACTTTATTGGCATATGAGACATTTGAAAATTTATGGATGAAATGAAAATAACGAGTGGATATTGACTCATATGGTTGTGAAAATGTACCATTGTAGTTGGTTGTGGAAATATATCATGTGGTTGATTGTGGAAATACTTATTGTGATTGGTTATGAGAATTACATCTTCATATCATAGTCATTCATGAAACATTGGTACCACCATGACAACATCTGAGAAATACTGGCAACACCTTTTTAAAAATATTGTAACACCTTATAAAATCCTTTCCGAGAGATATGTCGGAAAGGAGATATGAGATATGTGGATTGTATATGGGTTGACAAACCCCCCATGGGTCCTATGTCGGGAAGCTTTAGCTCCGTAGGTGTATACGGGGATTGTGCGACGATCCCGGAGGAAGTGCGACAACCTCGTGCATCATCATCATCATCATATATTGCACTTACTTTATTGTGTTTATGTTGTATTGTATTGCCTTATTGACTTGTCATCTACGTGTTTGTCTTACTTTACTTGTATTTGATGATCATGTATCTACATGTTCTCTCTTGTTCTATTATATGTGACATAATGTATACTTGTGTTTCGTATCTAGGTGTGTTTTTGTAATATATGTGAGATATACTAGAACTGTTAGTGCAAGCGGTGTGGGCTACCGTTGTAGGACATTTTCTGATTGCAGGTGACGTGCCCTTAGTGTATATTTTGTATGTTTTATTTACCACTTTGCTTGGTTGTCCTATGATACCTACTGAGTATAAGTGGACCGTACTCATGCCTACTGCGCCCTTTCAGTGCAGGTGCTAGCTCGAGTGCGCCTCAGCTTACTTGATTCGGGCGATTGTTGGAGCTTCCAAGGTAGCGGTTGGACATTCATGCGTCCGAAGTTCACCTCTATCTTTCTATACTAGTTATGTCTTTATTAGTATTCGGAGACAGTTATTATTCCTTTGTGGTCATTTTCTCAATGTATTTGACTCTTGGATTATATTAGTAGTTTTTACACTATTGACACCTGGCTTTGGCCATAATTGGTAGTTTAGATAAGTTCTTTCCGCATTGTTATGATTATTTATATGGTTCAGCTTCATTCTAGAAGCCTTACCTTGGGGTGTTTCTGTCTTTTTCTCTATTCGTATCAGTTTGGGTGATTGGTTTACTTGTCAAAGTACGCCGCGACAAGTGCCATCATGACCCTCGTTTTTAGGTCGTCACATATATATTATAAAGCAAAGGACGAAGACCAGAAGAAATCACGTAACAAACTATTGTTAAGCCACATGACAGTTTTTAAGACAAGGTTTAATAGTATTGTAATAAAAAATTTAAATTGAAAAAAGTTAAATACTTGAATTTGACATACATTATCCTTTTTGGGAAAAAATCATTATCTTAAAAAAAATCCATAATTAAAGAGTTCTAATAGATTTTTACTACTTCAAACTTATTTTTGTTAAAATTTAAATACTACAAAACATATCTGAATTTTAATTTATTTAAATACTAAATGAAATATATTAATAACAACAATAATAATAATAGTAGTAGTACTAATACGCAGTAATAATAATTAGTTACTCTAATATTATGAATTTAAATTAAAAATAATTGTCCATTTGAATAAAAGTGGTTGAGTTAAGTTTATTCATTAAATTAAAAATAGTTGTCTATTTAAATTAATGTTAGACTCAGTCTAATCTATATCTATATCTATAATATATTAAAAGTGTGAAGCTCCTTAAAAAAGTGACTTGAATTTTTTGGCTTCATTAAAAGACTCCACACTGTTATTTACCATGTTACTAAATTATTATTTAATTATTTTGTAATATTTTAGGTGTCCCATTAAAATTTGGTTATTAATCTTTCCTTATTTAAACATAGTTAAAAATACTATTGATTTTTAAGATTATTAATCTTTCCATGTTTAAACATAATTAAAAATATTATTAATTTACATTCGAGGAACTAATAATAAATTAATCTTTTATGTAAAAAGACGTAATGAAATACTAACCAAAAAAAAAAAAAAACCTAAATTCCTTATTTGTAGTAACAACTACACGTTTTTATTCCTTTTTTTTTTTTTACTTTATTTGAATATTAGTTGTTTAGTTAAGAGTGCTTCTAAATAATTACTTCTTTTTATCTCCTTTAATAATTATCCTTTTCTTTTTTACTTCATTTGAATGTGTATTATCAATTTACATAATAATAATAATAATAATAATAATAATAATAATAATAATAATAATAGTAGTAGTAGTAGTAGTAGTAGTGAATAATAGTATATATATATATATATATATATATATAGTAATAGTGAGGTGAATACTGGTGATAATAATTTATAAAAAACTAAAACAATGATATAATAGTGGTACGTGGCAATAGTAGTAACAACGGTAATAAATAGAAAATATAAAAAATAGTAGTAATAGTAATGATAATAAATTAAAAAAAATAATAATGTGACGTAGTAATTATAATATAATAACAGTAATAGAAATAGTAGAGTTCATTTAGAACTCTCTCATATCTTTCTAAGCTTATCTTTTTGTAATCTCTCCTAATCTCTTATTTTTAAAATTTTAAAATTTAATTTCTTTTTATCCAAATCTATATGTATAAATGGGATGTATTTTATTCTTTCACTATTTTTTTGCTATTAACAAGTAACTTCTTCTTTTTAACTTTTATTTTATAGGTCAATTTATTTACTTTCTTCATGTGTAGTTTTGTATTTGTCTTCTTAATTGTTATTGTATTGATTAATTTGCTTGCAGATGACAAAAATAAATTGACAGGAAGTACTAAAAAAATTATATTTATATGCAACAACAATAAATGAATAACCTTTTCATGTGCTTTACTTTGTTATTATCGATAAGAAACTAAATGAATTTGATTATTTTGTTCAGGGAAGCAACGTATTAAATTGATCAAAATATAAATTTTGGAGATCTTAAATGAAGGTATCACATTAATTCTAAAAGTTTCATGAAAGTAAAATGTTCAATGAAATATGCAATCGAAATTGCCTAAAATAAGATTTTTATGTGAAATCTATTGAAATTTAGTGAATCAAAAAAGTGATAAACAAACAAGGTACTTAGAACATATCATAAAAATATATGTTAAATGTTTAAAATTTTTGTCGTTGCTATTATGTTGTTATGGTTGTTTACAATTTGCATAACATTTATTTTTGTATAGATGTAATTAAGATATTTTAAGTTTCTATATATGGGGTATACAAATATCTCATGAATATGAAATGAATATTCAAACCTTTTCTTTTCTTATAAGATAATATAATTTAACATGCTCGAAGTACCATTAAGAAACAATAAAATGTATAGGATCGAGAGTAGAGTTATGGATGTTATGAAGGGTGGGGGTGAGATGGGTGGGTAGGTGAGGTGGTGGACGTTGGCGGTGTTTGGGGGTGCGGGTAAGAAATTAAATTTTTTTTTTTAAAAAAAGTTAAAGATTTAAATTATATTTTTTTTGTATGAGGAGGGGGGGTGTAGGGGGTAGGTAGGTGGAGTGGGAGGTACAAGAAATTGATTTTAAAAAATAATAAAAATAATTTTTGCATGGATGTCGAGGGTGGGGGAGGAGGTTTTGGATGGGGGGTTGGGATGGATGGGGGGATTAGGAGTAAAGTAAAAAAGTGAGGTTAAAAAATATTATTATTTTTTTTTCACTAAGGGTGAACTTTTTTTTAATAAAAAATTAAAAAGGTAAAAAAATAAAATTGGGGTTGGAATGGGGTGGGCAAAGGTGAGAGATGGGGTGAGATTTGATGGGGCGGGTAATTTTGAAAGTAGTATGATAGTAATTTTTAATTGACTTAATTTAAAAGATATAATAATAAGTATAAATAAAATACTTAAAGATATTAATGATGAAATTAAACAATGAAAAAATTATAAATAATAAGTATAAAAAATTAAAGACAAATAATAAATTGTAAGAAATTTAAATTTGGAATAAGAAATTTTGTAATTCACACAATTAAGTACTTTTAGTATTTGAAATGAAATTGAAAGATATTTTTTTAAAAAAAAATTAGTTAGTAGTTAATTCTGAATTGATAGACTAAAAAATCGAAAATTAGAAATGAAAGGTAAGGAATATTATTATATGCCTTAATTTATTAAAATATAAAGGTAAAAATTCAACAATAAAATTAATAATTATTTAATATCTAATATTTTATTATTTTGAAAAATCAATTAATGGAATATGATTGAAACAAATACTAATATTATTCTTTTCATATCAAAATATCTAAAATAATTAAAATTGGTATTAGTTATCGTGTTTTAGTGGTAATTTCATATTCACAATTATTTTTAATAGTTCATTGTCTTTTAAAATATGTTAATGTGATATAATAAAAAATAATTAGTTTCATAATTTCAAATTGAATAAGTTAATATTTTTAATAAATATTTTTAAAAGAATATTTCGTGCATCGCGCGGGTATCTATACTAGTTATGAATATAAAAGTGGAGAAAATTCTCCAAAAACATTCTTGTCTCTGTACTGCTTCTGTCCCTTTCAAATTTAGCAAAGATATTTAACCTTTCAAATTGAATTCCACAAAATAATATTTTTTGTATTATTATGAGTAAGTTCCTTGGTTATAAATATTTTTAATAATCGATGGTAAATATGGTTACTTATGTCATTTACATTTATTATTTTCCCTTCTAATAATCAATGTCATTTACACTCATTATTAATTGTTAACATCAATTGTTTATTCTCTAAACTAATTCAAAGACATAATAGTAACAATCAATTAATAGAGGTACAACGATAAATTATTTTCTTAATAGTTATGTCAAATTAAAATGTGATGAATAAAAGTGAATGAATGAACTATTTTTATTTTTTAAAAAGGTGGAATGCTGAATTGTCAAAATATTTTTTTTTAAAATAAATTAATGAAACTTCATTAATATCTCATTTATAACGAATGCGTGAAGAGAGATCAATTCATCTGAACATATGAACCTTTTCAGTTCTTAAATAGCACACATTTTTTTATTATTATTTTTCTTTCTCTGTTTATGGGAAAGACTAACCTTAGGGTTTGTATCTTTTTTCATAAATACACATACACAATATATGGTAAAGTAGATATTCACTACATATGGTAAAGTAGACATTCAATATATATGTTACATTTATAACATTACAAGTGTTTTAGAAGATGTTGCATTTTCATGTATTATATGAAATAGAAAAATTGTTGAGAAAAGGGTCAAATGTATTTCTTTGTTTTGACAAAATTAGTTAAATATATTCTTTATCATATTTTGGGATTAAATTTATCTTCAGTGTCATACTTTGGGTCCAAATTTATTCTTCTTTTGAAAAATTGGTTAAATATATCCTTTGTCGTTCATTGAGGTTAAATTTATCCTCGATTTCATACTCTGGGACAATAGTTACCCTTATTATTAAGAAACTTTTCATATGTATCATTCTGTTTACAGAAAATTCCAAACGATAAATTACTCAATTTTTTAGAAAAAATAAATCACACCCTAATCTAATTGTCGATTTGACCCACAAAAATATTTAAAAAAATATACAATCCCTCAGTTCTGTTGATCGAATTTTTTCAACGAACAAAAATACTTCTCTTTCAACATATAATGCTGGTAGGTTATTCACAAATGAACAAAACGTAAAACGAAATGTAATAACACAGAAGCATGAAACTAGAGAAAATATCTATTACAAACTCGGCTCTTATTTGATTATGTTCAAATTTTAAAATTTGGTATGAAATTCTATGTGCATCTAGATTCTAGAATCAATGAATAAATTTTCTAAACAAATGACATGATGAAAAATTTGTATAATACTAAATTGCATATAAAGATATATGATTGAAAAGATGTCATGATTGACACATAGAGAGTCCTTTTGATTCAATCATCCAGGAAAAATATTCAATAGGCCTAATCTAGTGCATTTGACCGTCAAGTATCATTTTCATGAGCTATGCACCGATGCGAATCCATGAATTGAGAGAAGAATACATTTCTTTTATGTTTGCATTGATGTAGCTCAATTTTACTTTTGCACTGATGCAAATCAATTTTACATGGGTTATGCACTGATAAATACTCAGTGTTAATCTCGTTGAAAAATTTTGACCAACACAACTGAATGGGCATATTTATTTATGTCTTTTTTATGGCTCGAGTTGGATCAGTCAGGTTATATTAAGGTATATTTTATTTTTTAAAAAAAATGAGACATTTAACTTTGAGTTGAGTTTTCTATTAAGAAAGGGTACATATGAAAAGTTTCTTAACAACGAGAATAAATTTGACCCCACCCAAAGTATGACATCAAGAGTAAATTTGACCTTTAAATATAACAAATGATATATTTAGCCAATTTTTTAAAGTAAAGGGATAAATTTGATCTCAAAATATGACAATAAGGATAAATTTAATCTCAAAATATGATAAAAAATATATTTAGCCAATTTTTTAAAGTAAAAAGATAAATTTGATCCTTTACCCAAAATTATTATATCAAATATTAGTCTAAATTCTATTTAAGATTATGAAAGACAAGAAAATGAAGAATGTGAGCGCAATAATGACATCGGGGCACAAGCACAAATAAAAATTGAAATGCCACGTAAAAAATCGATGTGAGTTTTCTTCTATATAATATCTTTGAGAGGATTTTTTGAATGCTTAATACTTTATTATAAGTTAGGTTTAAAATCAATCCTTATTGTTCAATAATTAATTAATCAATTGAATATTTGTACATACGAGTGAGTATACGAGTGAGTAACGTAAAGTTGTTGTCATGTAATAAGATCACGATTTCGATTCGTAAAAATAGTCTCTTGCAAAAATTTAGAATAAAATTACATATAATAGACTTTTAGAGTCCGACCTTTCTCTAAACACTACACATAATGAAAACTTTGATTTGTTTATTTTTTTATTTATTCGCATAAATGCACTTTCCATTATTGATATATAGTATGTCTACGGAGCTTATCTTTATAGGAAATTTACTATTATATATTAATATTATTTAATAAAAAAGTAAATAACTATATATGACATCTCTGTTTCAACTGCTTCAATAAGTAATTTTACTATATCATCCTCAATTAATTAGTATAAATCATTTATACATTTAAAAATTAATAATATTTAATTAAAAATAAATATTACTATTATATATAAGTGTCATCAAGCAAGCACCTCTCCGTTGTCTTAGCATAAATCATTTACACATTTAAAAATTAATAATATTTAATAAAAAATAAATATTACTATTATATATGTGTCATCAAGCAAGCACCTCTCCGTTGTCTTCCCTGCTTCAATCCATAGTTTTAATATATCACCCCTAATTAATTATTATAAATTATTTATATATTAAAAAATTAATATTATTTAATAAAATAAAGTAAATAACTATTTATGACATCTCTGTTTCAGTTGCTTTAATTCGTAAATTTACTATATCATCCTTAATTAATTATTATAAATCATTACACATTTAAAAATTAAATTTAATAAAATAACTAAATAACCATTTATGACATCTCTGCTTCAACCGCTTCATCCCGCGATTTTGTTTTATAACCTCTAATTAATTATTATAAGTCATTATCATGACATGTTGTTTCAGCTGTTTCTACTATTTAGTATATTATCCCTAATTAATTATTATAGGTCATTTAATCATTAGAAAATTAATAATATTTAGTAAGAAAAATAAAAATAGACATTTATGACATGTCTGTTTTAGCTGCTTAAAACATTATTTTACTATATCACCCTAATTAATTATTATGGGTCATTTGAATATTAAACATTAATAATATTTAATAAGAAAAATAAAACAGACATAAAATGATAAATTAACTCTTGATATTTTATATTAACTTGACATATTATATGAGACCCACTTAAATTTTCTTCACAAGTATTTTTTATAGAAACTTTGTTATATCACCTTTAATTAGTTATTACGAGTCATTTAAGACATGTCTGCTTCGCTACTTCAATCGTAATATTTGGTTGACTCTCAAAATTATATTTGTGTCACTTAAATATGAATAGAAGAAAAAGTATTATAAATCATAATATTTAACACTTAATTATTTTTTAAAAATAATTGACTATCAACACCACAAAAGTTTGGACAAGGAGAGAGTATTATAAATTACAATCGCTAATAACTTAAAATAGTAGATTACAATGTCAAAAAAATATTATAAATTACAATAGCTAATAGCTTAAAATATAAAACAAAAAAAGTGATTGATTATCTAAATTTTATTTATGTCACATAAATTGAGTCCAAATGAATACGTAAGAAATACTATAAATCACAAAAATTAACATCTTAAACAATTTAAAAAATATAAAATATTTGACAGACTCTGGAGATTAACCAGTGTCACTTAAATTGGAGTGGAAGAAAAAATATTATAAATCACAATAATTAAAAATATAAATTATTTTAAATATATAATAGACTATGAATAACATAAAAGTTTGGATAAGGAGAGTAACATATATTAATTGTAAATTACATGAAAAGTATTATAAATTATAATAGTTAATAGTTTAAAATGTCAAAAAAATTAATCTATTATATATTTTTAAAAAATACATAAAAATATTATAAATCACAATAATTAACAATTTAAAAAATTTAGAAGATGTGATATAAATGTTAGACTATCGAAATTATATCAGTGTCAGTTAAGTTGGAATTAAAGAAAAAATATTATAAATCTCAATAATTAAAAACTTAAATTATTTTAAAAATATAATTAACTATCAATATTACAAAAGTTTGTACAAGGAGAGTAACATATATTATTTGAAACTTACATAAATATTATTATGAATTATAATAATTAACAACTTAAATGTCAAAAAATATATTAAAAATATGATTAATTATCTAAATTTTATCTTTGTCACATAAATTAAATAAAAAAATATACATTGGCCCCGTGCTAGCACGGGCCATCGTCATCTAGTACAAATAAAATGATGGCTTGTAACTGGATGGTATTGGAGCAAATTTGCTTTCTCTTTATATTGTCTTGTCTGTAGCATTAGTAAATTGTAAAACTTACCCTCTTATATATATATATATATACTAGTCCCGGGGCGCGCTAAGCCTGGACCCAACCTCAAGATATAAATATACTCTGTAATTTATCAAATAAGTATAATTTATTTCATATTTTCAACAATATTATTTAGATTAATCATATCTAGACAATAAAATTTCAGAACTATTAAAATTTTACATTTGCTCGATACTTATAAGCCTAGATTCGAACTAATATAAAAGAATAAATTTGTAATTACTTTTTTATCTTTTTGTGACATTAAGTTATTGAAAGAGTAGTTCAAAATTTCCTGCAAACTCTTAAAAATTAAATCATTGTATAAACGTATTTGCAAGTTAAAAGAAAGAAATATTTGTATTGTTAAATCAATATGTAATATATAAGTTGTTTTCATGGAATGTTTTGAGAATATAACATCTAATAATTCAAATTAAACTTAATCATATGTTAGATTAATTTCTTGAATAGTTGCACTCCTATGTAAATCAATATATATTTTGAGATTTAATTTTTTGTTGACGTTAGAGATTGAATTTAAGTCTTGCAAAACAACTTTTTAATTTTTTTTTTATTAAATTATATAAAGATAATTGAAACTAAAGTAGTAATTTTCCTACTCCCTTTAAAAGAAATATATAATTAAGCAATTGAAACATAATGAAAAACTCAATAGTAATTTTTCATATTAACACCATCAAGTGCAAAGATTCATGTCGCAAGGAGGAAATACTTCGTCTTTATCAATCACATGCCATTGTTTTAGAGATTAATTAATTTCTTAAAATAAATTAAAAAATAATTGAATTTCAATATAAGAAATATGTAAAAAAAAAGAACAAGTAATCTAATACTCCCTCCGTCTCAAATTATGTGTCATCATTTTTTTTTTAATCCGTTCCAAAATAAGTGTCGCATTTCCTTATTTGACAACTTTTTATAAGCACAATTATCCTTTTATCCTTATTGGTCCCACTTAATTAAAAAAAAGATATTGATACATTTTTTGATAAAGGATAATTTGGTAAACTTTACCAAGTCTTCCCTTATTTCTTAAACTCCGTGCCCGATCAAATGGCGACACATAAAATGAGACAGAGGAAGTAGTAAACAAGAAGAGATTTACAAAAAAAATACTATATATAATTCAATTATAGAGGTCCAAATGAAAATAATCATTAAATAATGAATGCGAACAAAAATAATAATGTATTGAAAGACCCATGTAGCAATTTCATTGTATAAATATTTTTGTGAGGACTATCAAATCTTATCTTATTCTCTCTTATATAGAAGTATATAATATAAAAATAGTAATTATTAAAATTTCAATTAGAGATAGAATAAACAAAAAATTTCTTGTGAGGACTAAACAAATTAGGTCACTCTTATTAGTATTGTTATTGTTATTTTCACATAAAAAAAGATCACAAATTTTGAATTAATTTTTAATTGGTTAGGTAAAGATCTATTGTGGTGTCACTAACACTTATTTTATGACTCAACTTTTTCAACGGCATTTAATAAGTCCATATAGTTGCTTAAATTTACTAAAATGGGTGAAAGCTTGCAAAGTCATTAAAATTTAATTAGGGTTAAAATGGATAAAAGAAATATATGTGAGAATTATCAAATTCAAAGATCCTCCCTTATATATAGTTATAAAATGAAGTTTCATGAAGCCAGTGCTAAGTCCGGACCCAAACTCAAAGTATAAAAATAAAATTTTAATTTAAAAATATAATTTATATTATCTATTTTTACTTTATAAGCAGTATATCTAATGATCCATTAAACAATTTTTGTAGATAAATTTTCATAATTATTAGAGTTGTTAATCACATAATTGGATAATTTTAAATAAAAAATATTATTTATGAGGAAGAAGATATTAACAGAGAATTGAAATATATCAAAAAGCTACAAGTAATATATTGTATAATAACATAATTTAAAATATTTAATAATTATGCTTTGATGAAGATCATAAATAAATAAAAATATTGCTATTTTTATAAAATCTGCGACTATTTATTTCTTAGCTATAGATAAAAATAAATTTATTTTGTTATTTATTGTATTTTAGTATTCCTCATGATTTTAGTGGCAAAAATTTCATCAAATTACAATTTTTTTAATCTTATAGAATCATCTGGAAAAAAGTCAATGTTTTCAAATTTATATTATAATAATTATAACCTTAATTAAGAGCCTTTCTATAAATTAACTTAATAAGGATATTAAATGCTAATTGTATTACATTAATATATTACTCCATTCGATCTATTTACTTATTATGTTTATTTTTTACACACCCCTCACAAGAGTAACCTAATCGTCCCATTTTAATTATTGGTCTATACCTTTTACATGCCCACTACGAAAAATAATAAATACAAGATATTATTTATTATACTATAATATAAAAAAAGAACTATAAGGTCATGGTTGAAATTATTGAAAATTTTATTTTTCTAATTAAAAGTTAGCTTGAATTTTTATTTTGTTTGAGTTAAAGTGATTGTTGATTTAAAATGAAAGGGGTTTTAATTAAATAGTAATCGAACATGTGGCAAGAAGAAATCAATTATAAAAACCCAAGTGGAATGGTCTTAATTAATAAAAAGAATAACGGTGAAAATGAAAATATGTAATACAAAAACACTTTTAGTTATGTGTAGTAATTTCATTTCACCAAAAAGTTAAACTACCAAAAAAGTCCTTGTGAGGACTACCAAATCTTAAGATCCTCTCATATATATATAAGTAATAATAATATAATCTTAGATATAAGTATATATATAATATGGGTTAATATATCCCCGCAAAATGTAAATATTTCTTATCATGTTTATTTTTTTTACGCCCCAGGAGTATTCTATTTATCCCATTTTAATTATATATTTTGAGAATCGAATAATATCAAAAAGAACTATGTATGAGTTTGTTGTTGAAAATCATTGCAAATTTTAATTTTGGATTAAAAGTTAGCTTGACTATTTTTTGAGTTAAAGTGATTATTGATTTAAAATAAAGAGAGGTTTAACTAATTATCTAACAAGGGATGAACCTGTTAGGAACTCTTAACACAAACAGCTGCAAGGAAAATTTGAGTCACCTATCCGCTAAAAGGAGAAATTGAATTATCCTAATTCTTCCAGTTGATTTGATCACTTAACTGTTTACAATAGATGAACAGTCACTTTTCCTTTGTATCGGAAAAGTCACTTATCCTTAGCCTATTTCAGTCAAAAGTTTACTCATGCAGGAACGCAATGTATACCATCACTTCTAATCCTTTAAACAAACAAATAGAAAACATGAAACGTAACACATTTTAACCAAAAATCTCCGATCTGAACACAGTATTTGCTTGTTATCACATAGATTGTATAGAAAAAATTGAAACAAACAGCATAAACATACAGATAATGACTTCGAGTGGTTAATAAAAAGTTGAGCGTGAATACAACTAACTCTAAAAATGATTATTATAGACACAAGGGTCATGAAATTACCTGTTGATACTCCACAGCTGAAAAGGCATGCCTTATGAGGTGGGATTTCAGGATCAATCTTTCTGACATTAACAACATCAACGACTGTGTAGTCGAAAAAACTCGATACATACAGGAAATGGTGTAAAGTTTCTCCTTCAACAGTAGTGAATCTGCTTGTGTCATCTCTATGCATCAATGGAGTGATTTGAAATGGAAATTTGGAACAAAGGTTGCTTTTCTTGGATTTACAGTCTACACTGTCCATACAGTCAGGCAAAAATATTGGTACGACTTAATCTCCTTCCTTCAACTCCTCAACACCTTCTCCAACACTCTCCACAATCCTTGAATTCAGTAAAAGTTAGTATAGTCAATCAGAATGTCATATTCCTCTTTAGTGTGCTCCAAAAGAACGATAACTTTCTATATTTCGAAAATTTCAATCTTTAATGTCATACCTTTATAACCATATTTCTGATCACAAATTCTAAGGATACTGTTAGTACGTGCAGAAGTCTTTCCGTAGTTCTTAAATTTCGTGTTAAGTCAAACATTAATATTATAAAATGAAATGTAAGGAGTAAAATTTACCCGAAAGCTTCATGGCCCAAAATTCTTGGAAAGCAGCCAGGAAATTCCTTACCAGAACCAAAAAATCAGTTTATACAAAAATTAATATACAAGAAATTAAGATACTTTGAGTAGCTAATTGCTTCAGATCATCTAATTTAGAAAGAAATACCTTCAAATGGATCCACCAAGTCAACTATATGATGTATTACTTCTTGCAAACCATATAGAAAAACAAGTGCCTGTCATGGCAGCACTTTAACACATGGTTCTATCAAAATTCAAAAAGTATTTTCCATTCTTCAGATGGAAGAACAGGTAGTAATGAAGCTCCAGAAGTCAAGTCACTCAGTACACATTCACACATGAAACCAAATCGGATGTGACTACAACCAACAAAATTCAAATCTAGTGACTATAGTTGAAGCATCAAATAAAGCAGCAAAATCGAAACAAGAATAAAATCAATCATACGGAAAATCAGCGAATTGAAAATTCTGAGACTCTTACCCCTTTGACAAATTAATTTGAGAATTCACTTGACTCAGAAATTGTAAAAGGAAGTGATGGAGTAAGAAAGTGGAAGATAATAATCAGTCAATCACCAATACAATTAGACAACCTACAACTAAGACCAAAGAACCACTTCAAAATCAAGAATCTAAAATTCAAAAAGATTTAAGCGAAAGAAAGAGAATAAGAATATTTCAGAAGAATCAACAATCATTACCTACCACAAAATTGAAGCTTCGATATAGGATGAGCATTTTATTACTCACAAAATCAAGCTTGTTATGGATGCCACAAGCATGAGTTATCCATTCCTACAAATCAAATTAAGTGGAAGATAAAGTTACTTTTACTTCTATTGAAATTATGAATTGTAGCCATACTTTGGTAGCTGAAGAGAAGAGAGGCATAAAAGGTTGTCCAAACAGTGTGAAAAAATCTTACCTCCTGAGGATCCTGGTCGCGAAGAGCATCATCTATTACAGGTCTAAAATATGATATATCATAACCCAGTTTGGGGGTCGTAGACCTGCTTGCATCCCATCTAAAAACGCAAAAACAAAAGAGGAGAAAGATCAAAGAATTAAAAAATAAAATTAGAAATAATAGCACAAACCAAATTATCTGAACATCAACCAAAGAGAACTAAAGATACCAAACCAAATCATACCATTTATCATCCTGAGGTACTGTATATACTTAATCCTCATGTCAAGCATCTAGCTATTTTTCAAAAACACTATGGAAGATGGAATGATTCAAGCAGATACCAATCATGATAGATGCAAAGAATTGGCATTTATCGCCTTGAATAGAATCAAAGTTTTGTCAGTTCAAAGATTAAGCTTCACAACCATGGCCATGTTACATGAACTGTTCCCATATTTGGTCATAATTCCTAGAGATCTCCTCATACCAAAGCGACAAATTGTATTTTGACCAAACGTCAGACAACAAATTGGGAGAAACAAAGCCATGACATATGCTTCCGGTAAATGCTGAACTAACTCCTCTAAGATGAGATACAAAGTCACTGCAACATGCAAGAGAAGGATCAGGCACAAAAATGAATCTAGGCTTTAGTCAGATAAAGTTTGGTAGCAACAACAGGAGATATATTACTGCCTCTACATACCTATAACAAAAGGTTGCTTAACACTTCCATCTATAGAAGTTGGTTGATCAATCTCTGAAGTATGTGACTCTTCTAAATGGAATCCAGAATAATGTACTCCTGATGACAAATGAATCTTCATCTGCTTTTGAACCCATTTATAAATTGTAGACTCTTCATTTTACATAACAATCAGCTGTTGGAATAAAACCGTACAGAAGATTGTACCAACAACATAAAGTCATCCACATAATAGCTGACATAATTTCGAAAAGTTTAACCTTTCCTTTCAAGTGATGTTTTGTCCAACATAACCCAAAATAGTAAAGTCCATAATTCATGATTCCTCGACTTAGATAAAGCTGTTTATATTTTTTGGCACTTTGCTTTAAGCAAGCATGCATGATGCATGACCACTTTACTGGTGCATTGCCTAGTTTTTCTTCTTTGTTTGAGTCGGGAGTTTATTTATCGAAAACACTTTTTCTACCTTCATAAGGCAAGGGTAAGCCTACGTACACACTATTTCCTCTCGGACTTCACTTATAGGATTTCACTAAGCATGTTGTTGAATTTGAATAAAAAATTGATGATGTTAGTAGCTATGGAATAAGTGAAATCTTGCATGCCTTCCATATGACGGATTATCTAAAACTTTAATAAACTTATATTTATAACAAAAGAAGATGAAGATCGGAGAATACAAAAAATAGGAAAGTAAACATGTTCATTCTTCATATTACATTGCAAATATCACAAGACAATTTGGGCTACAAAAGTAAAAAGTTCACTGGGCTCCTTATAAAAGGTTCCCCTCCTAATAAACCCTTGTTACAATCAGAGTAATAATGCTACTCAAAGGACAATTAAGAAGAAACTATCAAATTGGACAGAGCAGATAGCTATCTCTGTCGCCACTTTCTCAAGTATAAGACAGTTTTGTGAAAGAGGAAGGGAATGCGGAAAATTATAAAAGTGAAAAAAGCAACCTTTGCACGGTATTAAGCTTTTTTGGTTGTTGAAATCTCTTATAAGCCTATGCATTTCTACCATCTACACCAGTCACAGAAATTTTACAACTGTACACCGCGGGTTGATCAGAATAGAAGTAGACATAGGATAATGCAACAGATAAGAAAGATGGATAATCTGTTAAGAGATTTTTCTACCTGCCTAATTCTAGAACCGCCACTTCCTGGAATGGAGGAGGTGCTTGGGTGAGGATAAGCTAATAAACTTGTGTTTGAGTTCCCAAACAAACAACAATAACAATACCTCAGTCTCAAATAATCACCCAGATTCTTGAAAATGTAATTCAGTGGATCTCAACAGCAAAAACATATGAAAAGAATTACTCCTTTGCTGCAACAAAATCAAGGTTTCACAAATTCGTACATGTCATAGTAAATTAATAAAAGAATCTCTCTAAATCTTAGTTATTGTGTATTCATGACTTGGTTGTATCAAAGTTCAATCTTAAGTTGCGCAGACTCTGTTGAAATTGCCGTATCTGTGTCGGAACCTTCAAAAATGCACTATTTTTTAAGGGATCCAACAGGCACCAGATGACACTTTTGAAGAGTCCGAGCAACATGGGTTCAAACATCCTCAACTTAAATACAAATGTTCACCACAGTGCTAAAAAATTAATTCAGTATCTCAGCAGCTAAAAAGTACGAAAAGATTGCTCCTTTGCAGCAACCAAATTAAGGTTTCACAAATTCTCTTATGTCCTAGTAAATTGATAAAAGAAACCTATCCAAATCCTAACCACTGAATATTCACGACTTTGCTGTATCCTAGTTCAAACATCCTCAAATTGAGTACAAAGGGTCACCACAATGCTGAAAAACTAATTCAGCATCTTAGCAGCTAAAAGAGTACTAAAGGGATTGCTCCTTTCCTGCAACCGATCAAGGTTAAAGAGCATGAATGTGGTCTATCCTTTCATAAACTGTACAACTTATGGGGAGTTTTAATGACCACAACAACTTGAGATCAGATATATGATTAAGGTAATGTACATTTAAGTTAATTTTTTAGGAGAACAATGCAAATGAACAAAGCAGCACAAGGAAGGTATATGACAGTCAGCTGTGTGTTTTCCCTGCCATTGTGTTTGCATCCAATATTTTAGGAGAACAATGCCAGTGAAAAAAGAAACATAAGAAAGGTATCTGACAGTCAGTTGGGTATTTACCCTGCAATTGTGTTTGCATCTTCTACAAAAGATCTATCACCTCTTCCTTTTCTATTTGTAATATCTTTAATCGCCTTAGACTAACATCAAACATCTCTAAATGATAATGCTTCAAAATAATTTACTTCCAATATAATGAATAAAATAACATCACTTACTTTGAAATACTACTTGATGTGTGGGAAACATCCTAACCTGAAGATCGAATTTCCATATCTTTCCATTTCCAGTCATCAAGCTCCATGCTCCTACCTGGAATTTGAGCTTTTTGTTTCTTTGACAACCTGGCCACTGTAACCCATTCATCAATGAGAGCATCTCTAATTTCTGCTTTAGAAGAAGGCACACTTTGCAATTCTACAACAACAACAACAACATACCCAGTATATTCCCACCAATTGGGGTCTGGGGAGTGTAAGTGTACGCAGTCCATACCACTACCTCAAATGCGAGATAGAGAGGTTGTTTCCGATAGACCCCGGCTCAATATAAAACATTCTAAGATAAGACAAACAACTCAAGCACAAATGGTATCCGAACAGCAAGTAATCAACCAGCTCAAAAATATGGCAAACCAAAAATAAATCATTTGAGTGTCTTATAGGAGATGAGGAAGGGCTTTCCTTGGGGCTCATTTGGGTGACCGTATGCCTCAACAAAATCATAAGAATAAGCTATACACTCAATCAAACTATACACTCAATCAAACTATACACTCAACGTATACGACTGTATGCGTTAACCAACAAGAACGGATGCAAAGAACTGAAAAGAACAACAATTAAAACCCAAAAATCTATACATGCAACAGGATTGAATTAAAATTCAAAAATAAATAGACGCAATAGGAGTAAACCCTCATAGCAAGAAAAACAACAAGAATTAATAGAAACAACAAATCCAATCAAACAAAAAGTAACCCACAAAGACAGCCCAAAATAGCATAATCAAAAGAAATACTAAAATGAAAATTAAACTGACCTCACCGGAAAACCAAGAGATTATCGAGCTCAATTTTCGATCTGATAGGAAAACAGTAAACAAACTTGAATTGGTATGAAGGCCATAGAGAAAAATAGAAGTGAAGGCTGTGTTTTGGTGCGAAGGCTGTGTCTTTATCAAAGCAAAAGACACGTGGAAGTCTGATGACCACAAATCTTCTATTCTAAAAAAGAATCCCCTGATCTCATTTTTAGTCCGTCTTTTTAATCCATTTTAAAAAGAATGGCCTCTCGTGGCATACTTAAAACCATACAAGATTTAAAAGTCTTTTTTATTTTCTTAAATTTTGTACCAAGTCAAAACAAGTCATTCTTTTTTAAACGAAGAAAATATTATTAATGAAAGGCTAAGTTATGAAAATACCCTTATTATTGATATTATTTACCAGAATGCCCTTCGTCGTCCAAAAACTTTCACATATATATATGTTAAAAATATTTACCAGAATGCCCTTCTTTGTCCAAAAACTTTCACTTATATATATACAAGATGATAGATTTGATCCTTAAATACATAAGAAGGGACCATAATTCAAAAGTGCAAAATGAATAAACGATGACAACAATAATTCGATATTCACTTAAACACTATGTTGCTCCGACTCTTCAAAGATACTGTCCGGTCAGGTGTGTGTTGAATCCTTCAAAAGCTATGCATTTTTCGAGAAACTGACACAAGCGTGGTAGCATTTTTAGAAGGTTCGAGCAACGTATGATAAAATTACGCAATTCATTCAATAATAAGTTTAGGTGAGAAAAGGATACCTAGACCTCTGAAATTCAATGCAAGATAATATTTAGCCTTGGCAATCGCATCAGCAGGGAATAAGAGTCCAATATTAGGATCATCCAGTAAAAATGGAGCTTGGCACAGAGCAATGACCTGAAAATAAAGAGTGTTGATGCCTTACGTACACCAAAATTATAACCATCTCATAGAACGGATGTTCGGCTAAATGATAAATAGCAAAGGCAACACTAACATTTGAAAGCACAATTTGATTACCAGAAGTTTCTTTTGTCTACATTCATTGAAAGGAAACTATAGACACTCAAATAGTAGCTAACAGTCAACGACACTTTTTCTCGAAGCTAAATTTCAGGTTTAATTCATCCTTTCTATACTATACCTAGGGCTTATGACCCAAGTGTCAATATTCTCAAACATCAAATCTCATATTCATTCTATTCTTATATCTAATATTTGAAATAAACCTTTACTATCATATAAGATGCGCACACTGAATATTCTAGTGCATTACCTAAATATATGAAGACTTTTATTTATTTATTCTTTTCTAAAGAGGAACTATGGGAGAAACGGAGAACAGATCGAAACAAATAAATATTAACCTCTGAGCATAAAGGGTAACTTTTTCCTTTTGTAAATGATATAGGCAGTTCTGCCGTAATATGTATCATATTTCTAGAATTAAAACTCTACTGTACTTTCATTCTTTCTTTGATCTTAAAATTAGCTTATGAATTGAATTAATAAAATTTAGAAGCGGCTTTTCAAGGAAGCAAGAAACCGGACATAGTAGGAGACCGAGAGTAAATGAGTGTGACTTTCTCAGTAGCCTTACCTGGATGTATAACACTCAGAATCAGCCGTCTTCTGCCAAATAAAAGTCTCATCTTGCTGTGCCAAAAGAGACCAACAGAGCTTCTTAATTAATTCTTACTATGCTGCTGTTGGGTTGTTGCTGAGGTCACCACCACTTTCTCTACCGCCGTCGTGGTGCTGATTAAAGCTACAGGATCAACCAGTTCTTCTATACTGTGACAACGACTCGCGCGTATCAGTCGTTGATTGATTATGGGAACCCTTAAAAACCCATTTTGCTCTATAATATTTTCTAATCAATATCCTACAGATCCACCAAATCAATTGACAAAATCAAAACTTTCATCAAAAAGAAAAAATATCCACAACACAAAAATCAAACAAACCCGCTTCAATCAACAAACCCCCCGCTTCCTTAACCACCATATTCACCACTACCACCTGCGGATGAGCAGCTGCATTTATTGCCGCCGAAACCATCGTCAGCAGGTGGTGGAGTGAATTGCCCATCATTGTAGCCATGTGTATTTTTTTTCTTAGAGATATATATGTGAATAATGTATAATATACAAAAGGACATGTGAGAATAGACGTACTATATATTCTCTTGTTGATTGAAAGTATTATTTACCAAAGTAACCATCATGTAAGACAAAATAGTAGTAGCCATCATGTAAGACAAAATAGTAATAACCAAGTATTCATTTATATATATAGGAGTAATAATATATAATACAATCAAGTTTTTGTGATTATTAATATCATAATAATATATATAGTTAGTAAGAAATATTATTATACTCATAATATCCCTGATGTAATTTAGTAGTATAATTGTTATATTCATAATATTATTGGTATAAGTTACTGGACTCTATGTCACTTTCTCTTACAAAATATAATATTATTTTTTTAAAAAATACTGTATAATATTTATTTAAATCTAAGTCTTCAAACTGAGATTGTAATCTATAAAACATGTTATCACAAGTACAAGAGTTACCAGGACAATCAAGGCAAGCATTTTCATTTTCATTTTCATGGTTACTATTAGAAGATTCAAGCAATTCAATATAATTTTCTGATTCAGATTTATAGTGGTAATCTGACTCAGAACCAGAAGTATATAACAAACCATAGATTTGATCATGGAGTTCATCAGAATGTCCTAGAGACTTGATTTTTTGGAGCTTACAATTTGGAGCAATATGCCAAAACTGTTTACAGTTATAACACTTGATGTTTGCTAAATCTCTCTTAGACCTATTTTTGGTGAATCTAGTGGACTTGCGATGGATTTTTCTAGTTTTCCTTTCTTCTTTAGACCTATGACGGTAATTCTTTTTCCTATATGGTTTAGAAGACTTAGAATGCCTATGAGTTTTTGGTTGAGAGGTGGAATCCTGTTGGTTCATACCAAATTGATCACAAAAGTCTCCTAATTGAGATTTTTCTCTAAACTTATCCATCTTAATTTGTCTAATCAACTTCAATTCATTATATAGAGCTAAACTTTCATCAGTGGTAACTATTATAAGCTGACCATAAGTATAATCTTTCCAGGGTATATCAATAGATAATCCCTTAAGTTTTTTTCTAACCCTTTTACCAAATAAAGGAGGGAGTCCATCTATGAATTTGGCCTTCCAGAATTGTAGGTTATTTTCAGGTAGGTTCATAACTCGACTTAGAAAGGTATCTTTATACCACCTAAATTCTCCTAGATGTCTACATCTACGACCATTAAGAAGAGTACGAGTATTTTCATAATGGTTGGTAAACCTACCTCCAAAATATTCCATAATAGTTAACATAAGAGTGTAGACAACATCTTTCCTTCCTGCTGGTAGATCCCTTCCTAGGTTATCTTTTCCAGAAGTGGCAGCTTTGGAGTTGAAGAGTTTTAATCCATCTTCTTCCTTTAAATAATTGTCCCACCAGCCTCGAAGTTCACCAGTAAAATCAGCAACAATCATTTTACAAACTTCAAAATCAGTTCGTTTGTCTTTATTTTCAGCAGATGTTGTGGCTTTTGCTATAGTAGAATACATAAGCATACGATGAACTTGGATTGAGAATTGTTTCTCACTCAATCCATCAATTTTTCATTCATAAATTGATTCTCCACAATGTGACGTATTAGTCATATTCCATTCTCTTTCCTCTATTAAAATATTTGGAGGAGTGGAACGTGGATAATACGTAGAAGACATACGGGGAAGATCAGCATATCGTTTGGGTTATTTTTTAATTGTGCCTCTGAGCTTATTAAGCTCTGAGTAATTGGTATCTATAACAGGAGAAGAGTTATTCTGAAAAGTATTTTTAATTTGCTGTAGATCAGAAAATTCGTTAGAAAAATCCATTGGATTGATGTTTAATTTTGAAAACTTTTCGTCAAGTAATTTTTCTAGTTTTTCCATATGAGAGAATTTTGCAAAACCTTCAATATCAAGGGGTCGTTGAACACAAGGTTTAATAGTCAATTCTTCAGACTTATTTTCTGAAGTAGAAGCAACATTAGAAGCTTTTGGACCATCATTAAGATTTTTCACTATTTTAATCAATTCATCAAGTTTTTTGTCAAGAGAGAAAATGTGTTCCCCAAGAACTTTCACATAGAGATTTAAATAATTATTTTGAGCAATCAACTTATGAATTTCTGCAATAGTGATTCGACCAACATCATTGTCAATGAATTTTTGGAAAGCAGAATAAATAATACTCATATTATTAGGAAGAATAAAAGGTGACTGGAGTGAATAAAAACATTCAATAATATTACCACTAGTATCTCGATAAGATTTTTCTATCACATTGATATATTTAGGCAAATATGCAGATATAAACTATGGTGGAAAACAAATAATCTGATTATGCAATGCACACATTTCATAGAATTCTTCAGAAATATTTTTTTATATCGTTAGGACTATATGTTTCGAAAAACCATGTTCTAAAGTTTTTTCAGTTTTCACCAAAGAATTCTTTTCTAACATAATTTCATGCCTGTGAACCAGGACTAAAATCTATTTGATGTGGAATTATTTAAATACTGTTGACATCAAATTCCATCTCCGGAGGAGTTGGATTGTCTTTTTAGAAATATTATCATTATCTTGAACTATATGAATCCTAGGATTGATTTTAACCTTTTCAACATTTCTAAATGAATTTTTCAAATCTGCAGAGTTTAAAGTATGTAATGATTCAACACGATTCCTAATTGGGCTATAAACAGGTGGTTCAATAGGAGAAATATATTGTCTAGTAGGCATACTATGAGACATAGCAAAGGAATTTCGATAAGAGATGGTAGAATTATCATCAAATTGAAGACAAATTTTTCCATCTGAGTTTTGAGTTACATGAGTTAACTCTGAATTCATCACTTCGTCGGCAAGCTGTTTTGGAGAAACGGCCAAATTTAAAACCTAGGTGTTAGGGAAGTTAATTTCTTCCCATCTTATAGGCATTCTGGTGCTTACCTTGGATTTTAGAAAATTGGTTTCTATAAGAATGGTATAATCGGAAGGATCTTTAATTAATTTACATTTAGGAGTCATAGTAGTCATAAGACGATAATAAATGCGATAAGATACTCCTATGAGCTCAAATCCAGGGGTATAATTATAACCATGGGTTTTTACATTTAAAGTCAGAACATCAAGAATATTTCTATCAGTCAAAGATAATTGTAAATTTGGTTGCACATTAAAATATACAAGGCTATAAGGAAGAGTAGATTCAATAGTTCCCATTAAATATTATTTAAAATTTAGATTTCTAGCATCACGAAGTGCAGTTAAAAATGTTTCTGGCAGACCTCTCAGAGTAAAAGGTTTAAAAGCAATTTGTACGAAGCCTACATGCATGAAATTATAACGATTTTTGAAAGTATCAACATCATTTTTATTAAGCAAATGAATAGCTTGTTCATCAGCATTTAAGGCAATAGATTGCTCGGTAGTTTTAACTATTTGTTTATGCAAAATTTTATCAAAATATCCATACTCATAGATAGTCTTTACATCGATTTTTGAAAGAGTCCATTTATTTAATAAATCGAGATTTTGAGGTAAATCTACCTCTTCAAGTTTAGTACTTTTTGTACTTACTTCTCCCAGATCCATAATTATGAGAATTCATGCCTATGCCTAAAATCAATCACACCTTCTACCAGATAACTATGAAATAACCAGGCTCTGATATCATTTAAGCAGGATCTGTAAGCAGGGATAAGCCACGCTGCATTCAGACTTACTTTTGAATATCGACTTAAGCTTTAGTCAAAATATCGAACCAAAAGCACCAATTTAAATATAAGAGAATTTTAAATAGCTAAATAATTGTATGAAAATCTTTTACCCAAACAAGGGGCCTGTCAAAGATTTAATAAGCTTTAGGTTGAAGCCATGTGTCTAGAAGTTCTAATTGTGTAAGAAGATGCCCTTTTCTTCATCAAATTAGCGGGATAAAAAGGCACAACTTACTAGACGGAGTCACTGAGACAAAGCCAGCCTAACACTTATTAATCTCGACTGTACCACCATTTTGGAACCAAGTTAGAAGCTATTGAAATATTTTCTCATATTTAGATAAAGTCTAGATTCTTCATAATTATCTAATAATCAGAGTTAGATTTTTAACATAGACATGAGAATTTTCTTAGCAGGACATGATCACGGCTGACAGAAAGAAGGAGTATAAAAAATAGTTCAAAATAAGAAGAACTATGTACCTTAAAGCTGGCCGGATGCGAGTCCTGAACAGTATTAAACGATAGCTATCTGACTTTAATTTAGCTTCACAATATATTACAAAGTAGAGAGGAGAGAGGAGAGAGAGTTGAGCTTAGAGAGAGAAGGTGAAGGAAACTCCTGCCTCTTATACAGAATGAGGCGTTCTTATATAGAAAAGAAAATGAATCTGCACACAGTACTATGGGCCCTACCGTGGGTCCTTGCGCATAGTGCTTTTACTATTACAAATAGGCCCTATACATAAAAGCATATAAAATAGGCATAATTTAGCTACTGGGGCCTGCTTGTCCCGTTTTGTCTTTTTCTTTTTCTTTAGATGATAGAGGAATGCTTCAGTTCTTTCAATTTCTTTATTTGTGAGGATATGATCAGGAGGTAAAGGCCGTGAATCAAGAATATCTTCTGTGTTTTCTGTTTCTTCACTTGTAATGCTTTTCATAGAGGTGTCTGAATTTTGTCCCACCATTTTTAGAAATTTACTCCGAACTTCTGCTAAGTATTTTTCAATCATTTTTATTTTATCGCCTTCCTGGACGGAGATTCTTCTGGAGATATAATTTAGTCCTTTATCGTTGACAATTTTGTTTTGTGGAGCATGAGCATATTCAACGTTTTTTAATAATAATGGCTTCTCGCAGGTCTTTTCCATAAGGGATTTTTGTAATCGGATCTATGCGGGTTAATTTGTCCCAAAAGTTAGTATAAAAAAACCTATAGAGACCAGGTATTTGTTCTTTAGTGTATCCGAATTCAACACCCCATTTATGAATCCATGGAATGGAAAACTCTATAAAGAAGTATATTTGGTCAATGGTGTCTAATTTGCAGACGTGTTCAGAAAGGTATAATTCTGTCAAAAATGGTGAAGTCTTTTTCCATTCTTGGTAGAGATGAAGATATTCGGGTGGCAAGATTTTAACTGTGGGTCCATGAAACGACCACCATTGGATAAACCAGTTAGGAATGCGATTTTCAAAGGCTTTAGCACAAACTTTCAAAAACCATGTATGCTTGTGTTTTATATTATTGTAATATAAGGTTTGGGTGAACGCTTTAACATAATCCCAGTAAGTAAATTTTTTTTTTTAAATCTTTCATGGTCATGGTCTTGGTCTTTTCAGACATAGAGGTTATACCCCAATCATCAATAAAAATGAGCTTTTTGATCACCATTTTAGAGTATCCGTGAACATGTTCAGTCGTTTCTCCTGATTGATGATGTTTTATTTCTGCGCTTCCAGTAGCAATTAGAATGGATTCATAATAGGCTCTTGTTTTAAATGTTTCTCCTGCAAAATATAGGTGAGTTAACAATTATTTTGGAGCAATCTCCATGGATCATCTTGTTTCCATATTTGAGAATTTTCAACAAGAAGTATTAGTTCTCTTTCTTCCAGCTTTTCATAATTGGGCCTATCGGCAGTGTTTTAAGAAGCAATTGCAACAAATGAATCAACCTTCTTGGCGGATATATAAGATTGTATTTACTCATATAGAGGATGATCTTCTGGAATATTGTCCATACAGATTGAAGGGCTTATATGCGGAGTTTTCGAAGATGATGATTCTGCAATATGCTGAATTATCGTATTAATCAAGCTCATATTTCCTCTTTATAATACTGAAAAATTAGATGAGCTTGAAGTATATGATGAAGATGAGGATCCTCTTCCTCTAGTATTTCGAATTTGGCTTCTGCCGATATTTCCTCTGCCTCTTACCACTTGCTATGGAGGGTCTGTACCCACACTGCATGTGTAAATAAAATAAAAATCTATCAAATGATGAAACAATATCATACCAATCAATTTCATCACGTATATCTTCAAAATTTGAAAGATATAAGTCTTCCTTTATCATATCATGGATAAGTTTTTCTAGTTTAATAAAATGAATGTCTTTATACAGAGGAATGCATTTTATGACAACAATAATCATTTTTTTCAGAGAGATAGAGAGTATAGAAATTCTTTCTTCTTTATTTTTGTTCTTTATTCCAAGAATGACCTGCAAAAATTTTGTTAGAAATTATTGATATATTCTCGAGACAGGAGATCAGGTAAAGAATTTTCACTACCTTTTTTGTATTGAATTTCAAAATCAAAAGGGGCTAATTGAGCCTGCCATCTTGCAAAGATTAATTTAAAAGTATCATATTTAAAGTCTTTATCAAACATGTATTTAACTAATTGCGCATCAGTCTAACAATAAACTTTCGATTATAGAAATCGTCTTGAAATTTCAGAACACATTTAACAATCGTTAACATTTCATGAGCCACCGTGACGTATTTTTTTTGGCTTTTAGATCATTTTCCTGAATAAAATCTAGTAAGACTTTCAGTATTAGTATGAGGATTCACTTGTTTTAGAATTCCACCATAACCTATACTAGAAGCATCAGTTTCCATGATTTTTAACCATGCAGAATTTGCAAGGATTACACAAGGTAAAGACTCAACATGTTTTTTAATCATTTGAACTAGCTTAGTATGAGTAATAGTTCAGGGTTCTTTGTGATTCTTTTTTTAATCTATTATACAAAGGTGTCAAATTACAGGATACGTTTTGATAGAAAGGAAAAATATAATTAAGACTTCCTAAAAATCTTTGTAATTGAGTTTTATCAGTAATAATATCCGAATTTTTTTTGAAGAATCCAAAGATCTTTGTATTGGTTCAATTTGACCTTGAGAAATATTATGTCCAAGGAATCGAATATTAGTTTGGAATAAAGACATTTTTGGTTTGGAAATAACTAAACCATTTTGCATCACGATATGTTTAAAAATATTCAGGTGTTTAAAATATAATTCTATTGTTTAAGAAAAAACAAGAATATCATCTATATAAGCAATTATAAAATCCATGTAAGGATTGAATATGTCATTCATGATTTTTTGAAATTCAGAAGGCGCATTTTTCAAACCAAAAGGCATAACATTCCATTCATATTGACCAAAGGGCACATTGAAAGCAGTCCTATAAGTATGTTCATTTTCAATACGAATTTGCCAATAACCAGATTTTAAATCAAATTTTAAAAATATATTTGCATCATATAGTCTAGATAACAAGTCTTTTTTTATTAGGAATTGGACATCTAATCCATTTTAAAACTTTATTTAAAGGTTTATAATTAATAACAAGTCTAGGCATACCGCATTTTTTTCGGCAGCATTATTAACATAAAATGCAGTGCATGACCACGGGTATTTAGAAGGTTTACTAAGACCCTTTTCTTGAACATTATCAATCTCCTTTTTACAGAATTCTACTAATTTTGCATTCATTTGACTTGGTCGAGATTTTGTTGAAATATTGGCTTCACTGAAATCATTTTCATAAGGAAGAGAGACAACATGTTCTTTTCTTTTCCAAAAGGCATTTGGATGGTCTGCACAAATATCAGTAATCAACTGGCTCAAAATCATTTTTATTTTTTCTTGTATTTTCATAGAACTCAAAGTATTTTGAACATTCATACTCATAATTTCAAATTGTAAGAAGTTTAACTGTATTTGTTTCATGTCAATCAAAACATTTATATCTCGAGTTACTGAATCAGTAATAAAGGAATATGAGATTTTTTTATTTTTATAAGTAGCTTGAAAACCATTTGCATCAAGATGCGTAAAAGTGTAAATAACATTTATAAAAGGTGTTCCTAAAATAATAGGGGGATATAATTGATTTTTTACTAGAAAGAAGAAATGTAGAATGCAAGTCTTATTTCTACAGACATGTGCATTAGGCAATTTATAATTAATATCAAGAGTATGTCCAGATGCCGATCTAATGATATGAGTAGTTTTTTGAAAAAATCTAGTAGGGATTAATCCTTTTTGAATGCAACTAACATCTGCCCCACTATCAATCATAATAATATTATTTATAGAAATATCATTATTAATTAATATAGAGTAGTTAATATACCATTTATGAGCGGTAACAATTTGCATCATTTCTAAAAATAAATTATTTTTTTATATCAAGAGCTTGAATATTATTATCAATATTAGGTTCAACAATTTCTTTACCTTTAGAAGTAGAAGTAGAAGGAATATCATGAGGAAAAATATGATAAAGAGTATTTTCTTCAATTTTTGAAATCCTGTGATCACAAATCATTTGATTTTGTTTTAATGAAATAATTTTTTTTTTTAAGATTTTCAACCTCGATTTTTAAATCATCAAGTTTGTTTTAGGATAATCTACCTCTTCAAGTTTAGTACTTTTTGTACTTACTTCTCCCAGATCCATAATTATGAGAATTCATGCCTATGCCTAAAATCAGTCATACCTTCTACCAGATATTATACAGTATTTTTTTTAAATAGTAATATAAAATACTTGATATAAATATGTTCTAGTAATTTTTAAATATTGAGAGAAGTTTGCACTCGTTGTGTTTTAAAAATACTTTAAATATGAGAGAGAAAGAGCTGAGATTTTGATCATGTATTTCGTTTTAGAATGGGAAAAAATTCCTTAATTTTAGTTAAGGTAAGAATTTGTTATAGCATTACTTTAGGAATTATAATTATCGATTTTTATTTTTTTTAAAACTACAATTTAAGGGAAAATAAAGTTTTTCGTGTTTGTAATATTGATAAAGTATTGTTATTTATGTAGTTAAGTCTTAAGAATGATCATATCACATAGTTTTTCGTAAAAGTTAATTGGGTCATCTTATCCTTACTAAATTTGGATCAAGTATTAAACCCAAAGTACATTTCATTTCAAAGCCCAGAATCATGTCACGTATTCAATGACATTGTATTGCTGATTTTAATGAAGGGGGAATGACATAGACAACATTTTGATGAAACTATCGACACAAAAATGACCATTGAATTTTAATTTCATTTTATAGCCATTTGCTGACAGTTTTGTACAATATTGATATGTATTCTATACAATAAATATACAATTTATATATACATTACAATACTATATACATCTTATATATATATATATATATATATAACAATGATAAAAATTCTATACACATCATATTAAAAAATGCATATTATATATAACAATGATATGATTTTTACCCATAAATTTGATGTTCTATTTTTTTTACGAATTGTATCAGTATGATATATGACTTGTAGAATATGGTATATGGACTGTATCTGAACTACTTGAGCCAAAATAACCAACATTATGAAATGTCTATAATATGAAATTTGGTTGGGGCGACTGACTATGAATATTCAATGGCCCAAATCTGGTTAATTGTTTTGAAAAGGGCCAACTCATGTACTTTTTCCTTTAATAAAAGCAGGTTATCTGGCCTTTTAATTTTAAAAAATAAAGAATTCTTAAATGACATGTCATCTTAGTCAAATCCAACACCAACAAAATGATTTCATGTGTTCAAATGACATAGTAACTCATAGTCAAAACAATAACCAATCAAAAACCACCAAGTATTCAAAATAATATGTCTTGACCAATCATAAGCAGTCTTGTGATCAAATAACATTTGTGATACACTTGATGACTCATATGAACCAATCAGAAAGCGTCATTTACACTTTTACTATCTATTTGCTACAACTATAAAGAGGGTGAGGTAGGGTGGGGGCTTATATAACTTTCTAAGGACATTGGAGAAAGCATTTTCTGTTGATAAAGGCATCCACAAGTAGAAGTTTTTCTCTGATATCAACCCGTGCTGCTTGAAGTTCTTGACAATCAAATCCATCGAAAAGAGGTCCAAATCATCTTACATTACAAACTTATTATTCTCCCTATCTCCATTTTATCAATCATCAAATAAGTTATTCAACACTTTATTTCTTTAACCCCTAAATGTTAATACTCATGTCTGTGACGTCATTTATTATTTTTTAATGTAATTCTATAAATAGAGATATTTAGAATCATGGTGGATATATTTTTCAATATATTCTCTAGTTTTTTTTTTTATGATCTTTTATGTTCAAACAACAACTCATTTTATAAAACCTCTCCTTTTATTTTCTTTACTGAAACACCAAACATCACTCCTAAGAAATCTGAAATGAAGTGACTAAAAGTAGAGGAAACTTCCGATCTCTCTCAGCGAACTTTGGTACAGGTAATCCTCTCTGGACTCAACTCTATTTTTATATATGTAAAAGTGAATCCTAATAGGGGAACAAATTTAGAAACTCAGTAGATAACATATTTGGTCGTATATTCTTCTCAGCTTAAATACTAGGCTTTCATTTGTAGCAAACCTATGATGTATGCCTAACCCATTCACCACCCGTGTCGCAATTACCACTAGACCAAATCCCCAGGAAAAGAAATTTATTAATTTTTGGAGCCTATTTCAATTTATTTACGATGTTCTCATAGTGCATATGGAAATAGGGGTTGATTTTGGTAAAGAAATTGCTGGAATATATGTCTCATATGTTAAGGCATGATTTCTACAAAATCTTTTTATAGAAATGAAAATAGTTGCCTGACATTCCAAAGATAGAGCATGAGCTAATTGCTTAAATGAAAGTTTTGTAATCTTTTTGTTATTTCACCTCAAGACTCTTTTTTGGTACTTCTATTTAATAAAATTTATCTCATTTGATGCTCCATCTTTTATCTCTAATATGTTATAGCTCATTTTCTTTTAAGTCTCTTTCATCTACTAAAACTTCTTTGATGAGATATGATTTACCTTCTCAGATCTTTACATTTCAGCAACTAAGATATTTGGAACTTGAAACGTGCTTGTTCCACCCTCTCTCAATTTCAAAGGGTTTGTGAAGTTTACAATAACAAGATACCCAGTGTTATCCCACAAATGGAGTCTAAAGAGGGTAAAAATGTACACAAACCTTAACCCTACCTTAGCAGGTAGAGAGGTTGTTTTTGATAGACTATCGATTGTTTACATTATCAATAAATACAAGTAAAATCCTTCCCAAATTAGAGGCTTATACATAATTGAAGCAATAATGAATACAACTTTACATATATATGTCTT
Source organism: Capsicum annuum (assembly GCF_002878395.1). Taxonomy (NCBI): domain Eukaryota; kingdom Viridiplantae; phylum Streptophyta; class Magnoliopsida; order Solanales; family Solanaceae; genus Capsicum; species Capsicum annuum. Next base: position 234,607,449 of record NC_061111.1, on the reverse strand, counting down.
CATTATTTCTTCAATTATATGTCTTCATTATTTCTTCAATTATGTATATAACTTCTAATTTAGGAATGATTTAACTTGTTTACATAATGTAAGCAACTGAGGGTCTTTTGAAAACAACTTTTTTGCCTTTACAAGGTGGGCGTTAGGTTTGCGTACACAACACCCTCACCAGACCCCACTTATGGGATTTCACTGTGTATGTTGTTCGTGTACATGACAAGTCTTTAGGAGTACTGTAACTTTAGTTCTTGTGGATATATGATGAGTTCTATGAAGGTCAGTATTACATTTGCTATATTTACTTTAAACCAGTCAAGTGGGTCGGGTTAGGCTTAGATCGACCCAAATAAAGGTCCAAATCGGTTTGACCCGACACCGACTAAGGGGTAATGGTTTTGAGCCAAGTACATGGGCTGAGCCATCTGGTCCAAGGAGCGTGGTGGATCAACCCAATTGAAAAACCAGACCAGGTCCTTCGTGCACCAGACCAGACCGACTCGGTTAATTTTTTTTAATAATGGCCCACGCCCAACAGCCTAATGTTGAATCTGATTTTGGACTGTTGGTAACAACTATATAACCATTGGCCCAACGGCCAAAATCAGCTTTTGGCTGATTTTTTTTTAAATTTAATTTTTTTCTTATAAATACATGATATTTTTGAACCAATCTTTCCCACAACTTACAATCTCATTCTCTCAAACTCTCTCAATTATTCTATCTCTTAAAGTGCTTAATTTTATTTTATTATTTTGCAATTACAAATATCAAGTGAAAATTTTTAAAAGTCTCTCAACTTTTGAATACTTCAAAAATTTGGTATTGTCGTTTCATCTCTTACTTTTAATTTTTAATTAGTGTATTATTTGTTGATTATTCATTTTTATTATTTTATATTTTTTTTTTTGAAAATTTGGTAGTTTAATTTGTAATATGAATAAATTAAGAAATGTTTGTACAAATGTTAGAAGTTTCTGTCCAGAAAGTAGTAGTGGTAATAAAAACTAATTGGTTTCAATTTCGGTAGAGGTTGTTCAAGTACTAGATATACTCGTGTACCTCCGGTACCCATTAGCGAACCCTTTAAGAATGAAACAGGTGTAGGTGCTCAGAATATAAATTTTGTAGAAGCTCAAAAACATTATGGTATAGAAGAAAAGAATGAAGTAGACACAGTTGACTTAAATGTAAATAATGATGCTATTAGTGATACGCCCAAAATCGGTAATTTAATGTTAGATTTGAATCGGTTAATCTTTCTCCCCGCCCTCTGTAAGATTTCATAAAAAAGTAGTAATGTGTGAAAATTTATACAGATGTAAAAGGAACTACTACGGTCCAATGAAATCTCTGTCAAGAATTATATGAGCATAAGATCGGAGGTAATAAGGGTACAGGTTCGTTGACAATATATTTGAAAAAAAAAACAAAAGAGCTAGCCATGACAAAAGGTGATGGGGCTGTAATAGGGCTAACTCAAACTAGATTGAACCCAAGAATCGATTAATTAGTTCAGAATTACAATTAAATGAAAGATCAGGAAGAATTTGTAAAAATGATAGTTATAGGTTATTTGCCTTTCTCTTTTGCTTCTTCTGAAACTTTTATTCATTATATTCAAATAATTTATAATTCTATCTTTACAGGTATTCCGAGAAGTACTTGTCAGTCCTATATTTTTAGACTCCATGCACAATATGTTTATCATTTATCTGCATTATTAAAAATCTTTCATGCAGAGTTGCTTTAACTTTTGATCTTGATTGTGCTGTTAATAAAAATAATTATTCAACAATTACTTGTCATTGGATAGGTAATAATTTTATTATTCAAAAACACAATTTAGCATTTTTGTATGATGAAGACCGTAGACACACTAGAAAATTTATTTTTGAATCTATTACAACAGTTGTAAAATATTATGCTATTGAAAAAAAGTATTATGTATATCTTTTGATAGTGCATCTAACAACAAGGTTTTTGTTGACTTGTTAAAAGTTGAACTTTCTCCACCATTATCCAAAATATTTCATGTAAGTGTGCTTGCCATATTATAATTTAATTGTAAAAGATGACCTTGAATTTTTTGAGTTTATATTGAAAGGTTAGGCTTGCGGTTGACTTTATTTGAGAAAATCATAGAAAAGTTAGATATGTAGAGTTTAAAAGTAAATGTCATCAAAGTGGACTTAGACCTATATTAATGCACGGAGAAGTATATTGTAGATGAAATGCTACTTATAGTTTTTTTAAAAACATGCATTATTTATAAAGTTTCTATTACTATGACTTTTAATCAATTTGCTGGTTCTTCTTCTGAGTGTATGTTACATAATTCTGATTAAGCTATGATTAATGATGTTGTTAAATTTTTGAATTTTTTTTATATTGCTTCGATTGAATTGACGCTTATTATCATATTGTTTGTAATATTTTAGTTTATTTAGTTGACATTTCTTGTTTGCTTAACAAATATAAGGATAAACAAGGTTACAAAGATGCTATTGCTGTAATGGCTGATAAATTTAAAAAATATTTTTATCTGTTTTTTTCTATTTACTTGATTAATGCTATAATAAATTCATGTATGAAATATAATACTCTATCCAAATTTAATTATATTATTTATAATGCTTTAGCTATAGAACCTAAAGAAGAATCTTCATTGTTTATGGCTATAAGTGATGCAAACAATCACATGGAAGCATTATACAATCATTATGCTGATTTACTTGATGATGCTTGACCGGTATATATCACTCCAACTCCCGCTCTCCATTCTCCCGAGGAGACATAATCTTTTAAAAATAGGCGTATAGTAGTTATCCTAATTACTTTTTTGATTTAAATATTTGAAATAGGGTGCCGCCTTAGCACACAAAGCTGTTTGTTAGGAAGAGCTTGAGTATTATATTAGACAACCTATAAAAGATCGTAGAGCAAGAATCAACATGCTGGATTGGTGAAAGAATAATGAAAGACAGTATCCTGTACATTCCAGATTAGTTGGAGATATATTGAATGTTTCAATGTCAATCGTTGGATCAGAGAACATTTTTAGTCAAGGAAGACAACAGCTTGGAGATAAACAATACTCATTGGGAGGCAATACCATGTTCTAGTTCGTCTTAGAGACTAAATTAGACCGGTACTAAGATATTAAGAAATGGAGGTAGAGCCGGCAGACGAACAAGATCTTGAAGAAATTATGACTTCAAGAAAGAACTCAACACAATCAAGTCCAATGCATGGCTTTGACCCTATTGATTATGACACCCCCCAGGCAATTTCCATTAATATTAATATGAATGAGTTGGAAAAAATGATGTAATTTTTTTGTAGAATTTTCAATTAATCATTTAATCTATTGAATTTTTTATATTTCATGTTAAGTGAGATGTAACTACAGTCTTGCAACTTATAAGTTTTGATCATTTTGGAATCAATCAATATAAGATTTATTCACTCTTTACATATTTTTTTTCATTCAAATTGAATATCTAATATATTACTATCAAACTTTACACAAACATAACAAAAATATATACATACAATGAAAAATAATACTAGCAAATATTACTTAAACTACTAGTATTGATATATAAAAATTCTATATAAGTTTATCTTTTAAAATGGTGTATGTTAATATTCCAATATATATTCAAGTATTATTGTATTAAGTAGTATATATTGTATGTATATATATGAGTGCATGTTTTCTAAAGTAGTATAATATGTAGTGTATATATGTTTTGTATGTATATTGTTTAAAGTAGTATTTTAATTTTTAAATAGTATATATTGTATGTATATATATGTGTATATATTTTCTAAAGTAGTATATATTGAATGTATATATGTGTGATAAGCGTGATATTGATATTTTTAAACGTAATTATAATTATATGCATATTGGCTTAGTTCAAATTGCCTTTCGGCCTCTAACTCTAAAGGGTCTTCCCGAAACGTTTTTAGCTGCTTTGCGTGATGCTAGAAATTTGAATTTTCGAAAGTCTTTAATGGGATCTATTGAATCTACTCTTGCTTATGGTCCTGTATATTTTAATACTCAACCAAATTTACAATTATCTTTGACTGATGTAAACATTCTTCATGCTTAACATTAAATGTTAAAACCCATGGATATGATTATGCCCCTGGATCTGAACTTATAGGATTATCTTACCGCATATATTATCGATTATTATCAACTCTAAATCCTCGATGTAAGTTGATTGATGATAATTCTGACTGCACTATGCTTATTGAAACAAATTTTATAAAATCTAGGGTTACTACCCGAAGGCCTATTAGATGGGATGAAATTGATTTTCCCCAAACTTGGATATTAAATTCAGTCACTTCCCCCAAACAATTGGCGGAGGACGTGACTAATTCAGAGTTAACCCAAGTAACTCAAAACTCTGATGGGCGAGTTTGTCTACAATTCGATAGCAATCCTCCTGTCTATAGAAATTCTTTTTCTTTACCACGAAGGCTCCCTTCAATACATCATATTTCTCCGATTGAACCTGCTGAACCCACTTATGGACCGGCTAGGAATCGAGCGGCATCTTTGCATACTATTAATTCTGCAGATTCGCATATTACACCTAAAGGTGTAGAAAAGATAAAAATCAATTCAAAAACTAACATAGTTCAAGATTTTGATAATGAAAATCCTACTCCATCTGAAATGGATTTTGATATAAATTCTGTTTAACCATGATAACACAACTTATTGATTTTAGTCCTGGTTCTCAGGCAAGAAAATATATTCAAAAGGAATTTTTTTCTGAGAAATGGAAAACCTTTAGGACATGATTTTTTGAAACCTATACTTCTGATGAATTAAAAAATATTTCAGAAGAATTCTATGAAATTTGTGCTTTACATAATAAAATTATTTTCTTTGTCCCATGGTTCATGTCTGCATATTTACCATCCTATGTCAAAATAATTGAAAGATCTTATCAAAATTCTGATGGATCGATTACTCAAGCACTCTACCCTCCTCAGTCTTCCTTTATCTTACCCAATAATACTGGCATGACTTTTTCTGCTTTTCAAAAGTTTGTTAGTGAGGATGTGGGAAAGATTACTGTTTCTGAAATAAATAACCTTATTGCCCAAAACAATTATTTAAGTCTTTATGTTAAGGTTTTAGGCGAACACATTTCCTCTCTTGATAAAAAACTTGACGAATTAATTGAGCTAGTAAACAAACTTAGCTCTCAGATGAATTCCTCTAGCATTCCTTCTACTTCCAAAATCACTGATAAAGACGAATATATTCTATCTAAACCTTGTATTCAAAGACCTCCTGAAATAGACGGATTTGAAAAGGTTTCTCAATTAGACCAATTAGAGAAACTCTTAGATAAAAAATTTTCTCGTTTAAATATTACACCCTTCAATATTTCTGATGATTTTGTACAAAATCTTGAGTCTAATTTTGCTGAGAATATTGATTCTGCTGAAAATCCTGGCATTATAATCTCTTCTGAGCTTAATAAGCTCAAAGGTTTGATTAAAAAACAACCTGGAAAGAAGTACGCTGATATTCCCCGTATGTATACTGCATATTATCCACGCCCAACTCCTCAAGATGTTTTGATAGAGGAAAGGGAATGGAATCAGACAAATACTTCTTATAGTGGAGAAGCCATTTATGAATGGAACATTGACGGATTATCTGACCGACAAATCTCCATTCTTATTCATCGAATGTCTATGTGTGCTACTATTGCCACAGCCACTACTTCGCCAGAAAATAGGGCCACTCGTACTGACCAAACAATTTGTAAAATAATTGTTGCGGGATTTACTGGCCAACTTCGCGGCTGGTGGGATAATTTCCTTGATGATACTAAATGCGAGGCTATTTTTAACGCCACCAATGATCAATCCGGAAAAGACAATCTAGGGCGACCTCTTCGGGCAGGACGTTCGGATGCTGTCTACACCCTTATGCTGACGATTATTGAACATTTTGGAGGACGATTTACCAATCAATATGAAAACATTAGAACTCTGCTTAATGGTTTAAAATGTCGTCACTTAGGTGAATTTAGATGGTATAAAGACACCTTTCTTAGTAGGGTTATGGATTTACCCAAAAGTAAATATGACCATTGGAAAGCTAAATTCATTGATGGTCTTCCCCCTTTATTTGCTGAAAGAGTTAGAAAAACCCTTCGAGGATCTTATGGAGAAGTCCAGTATTCAGAAAAAACTTATGGTCAGCTTATTGTAGCTTGTACTCAAGAAGGCTTAGCCCTCTGTAACGAGTTGAAATTAGCTAGACAAATTAAGCTTGACAAACTCAGAGAAAAATCTCAATTAGGAGACTTTTATGAGTAATTTGGTATGGATAAACCCTTTGTACGAAAACCCCAAAAGTATTCTAAGTCCTCAAAACCCTATAGAAATAAACGTTCCAGGCATAGAAGCAAGGAAGAACGTGAGGCTAGAAAATCCTTCCGTAAGTCTACTAGATTCACCAAAAACCGATCAAAAAGAGATTTAGCCAAAATTAAATGCTATAAGTGTAACCAGTATGGTCATATTGCTCCAAATTGCAAATTACAAAAACTCAAGTCCTTAGGACTTTCTGAAGAAGTTCATGACCAAGTCTATAATTTGTTATACTCCTCTGCTTCCGAATCTGATTCTACTTCTGCAAATGATTTTGAATTACCTAATTCGGATAGTGAGCTTGATCAGGATTATAAATGTAATGATTGTGATAATGATGTTTGCAATTGTGATGAAATGATGTATAAACTGCAAGCGCAATTCGATCTTGATTTGAATGTTCAAACTCTTACTGCTGAAAATGTCCTTGAATTACTAAAAGAAGTTACTGATGAAAAACTACGTGAAAAAATCCTCAAGTTTGCTACTCAAAAGACTTCTGCTAATACTAGTACTTCTAAAGATAACTCTTTTGATAATCATCCCATGTCTTATTCCCTAGCTGAAGTTAATAGACGTCTTGCTTTAAATAAAACCCCCGGTAGAGATACCACCTTTAATGATTTAAAAATCGAAGTTGAGCAATTGAAAAAGGAGATTATTTACTTAAAGCAAAACCAGATGATTTCAGATCATAGAATTTTAAAAATTGAAGAAAAAATTATTGATGTTCCCGAAGTATCTTTTGCTTCAAAAGGAAAAGAAAAAGATTTTGAACACTCTGAAAATTCTGAAATTGATAAATTCAGTCCAGCAGAAGATTTGAAAAAAGATTATTTCTTGGGAATGATGCAAATTGTTACTGCTCATAAGTGGTATATAAACTGCACTATTTTGATAAATAAGGAATTTTCTGTTACCAATATTGCTATGATTGATAGTGGTGCTGATGTTAGTTGTATTCAAGAAGGATTAATCCCAACTAGATATTTTGAAATAACCACTCATGTAATAAAATCTGCATCTGGTCATGCTCTTGATATCAATTATAAATTACCAAATACTCATATCTGCCGAGACAGAGTCTGCATTCCACATTTTTTCTTTTTAGTAAAAAATCAGCTTTATCCTCCTATTATTTTAGGAACACCTTTTATAAATGCTATTTATCCTTATACTCATATTGATGCAAATAGTTTTAAGGCTACGTACAAGGATAAACAAATTTCTTATCCTTTTGTTACTCAGCCAGTAACCAGAGATATAAATGCCCTTATCAATATGAAACAAAATCAGCTTAATTTCTTACAATTAGAATTAATGAGTATTAACATCTTTGATACTTTAAAGTCAGTAAAGGTCCAAGAAAAAATAAAAATAATTTCTAATCAATTGATTCTGGATATTTGCGCGGATCATCCAAATGCTTTCTGGAATCGAAAAAAGCATATTGTTTCTCTCCCTTATGAAGATGACTTCAGTGAAGAAAAGATTCCTACAAAATCTCGACCTTGTCAAATGAATACAGAATTAGTAGAATTCTGTAAGACAGAAATTGATAATCTTCTGCAGAAAGGTCTTATAAAACCCTCAAAATCTCCTTGGTCTTGTACCGCTTTTTATGTCAATAATGCTGCTGAAAAGGAACGAGGCATACCTCGACTAGTTATCAACTATAAATCTCTGAATAAAGTTTTAAAATGGATTCGATACCCTATACCAAATAAAAGGGACTTACTTTCCAGATTATATGATGCTAATATATTTTCTAAATTTGATTTAAAATCTGGATATTGGCAAATTCAAATTGATAAAAATCATACTTATAGAACTGCTTTTAATGTTCCTTTCGGACAGTATGAATGGAATGTCATGCCATTCGGTTTGAAGAATGCTCCTTCCGAATTTCAAAAAATTATGAATGATATTTTTAATCCCTATATGGACTTTATCATTGTCTATATTGATGACATTTTAGTATTTTCAAAAACCCTCGAATCTCATTTTAAACACTTACATACGTTTAAACAAATAATTATTCAAAACGGTTTAGTGATCTCTAAACCTAAGATAAGTTTATTTCAGACAAGCATTAGATTTTTAGGACATAATATTTCTCAAGGTTCTATTGAACCTATACAACGAGTTCTAGAATTTGCTAAAAAATTCCCTGATGTTATTACTGATAAAAAACAGCTTCAAAGATTCCTCGGTAGTCTTAACTATATTTCCCCTTTTTACAAGAATTTGTCTAGAGACTTAGCTCCTTTATATGATAGACTAAAAAAGGATCATAAAACTCCTTGGACTCAAGCACACACTGATTTAGTAAAATTAATAAAAAATAGAGTTCAAACCCTTCCTTGTACTTCTCTTGCAAACCCTAACTGGTTAAAAATTATTGAAACTGACGCTTCAAATATCGGCTATGGAGGAATACTTAAACAAGTTAATCCCCATACAAAGACCGAATGTTTGATTCGATTTTATTCTGGTAAATGGACAGAAAGTCAGAAAAAATACGCAACGGTAGCCCATGAAATGCTAACTATTGTAAAATGTGTTTTAAAATTCCAAGATGATTTGTATAACCAAAAATTTATAATTCGTATTGATGCTCAATCAGTTAAATTTATGTTTAATAAAGACTTCAAACATGATGCTTTTAAATTAATATTTGCGCGGTGGCAAGCTCAATTAGCCCCGTTTGATTATGAAATACAATATAAAAGGGGTAGTGAAAATTCTTTGCCAGATTTTTTATCTCAAGAATATTTGATATGAGTTTTTACACATATTTCCTCTCTGAAAAAATTATTATAACTATCATCAAATGCATTCCTTTGAATGAAGATATTCATTTTCTTATCTTAGAAACTCTAATTCATCGCTTAATAGAAGAAGAATTTTTTGCAAATCACAATGAATTCATTGATAACGAAATCTATTGGTTTGACATTGACTTAAGTGACTAATGTTTACAGATATCATGAAACTCTTTCTACACTTCTTCTCTGCAAAGTTCTTACTCACCTTTATAAAGGCAGTTCCTCTGAATAGGGATTTACACATGCTCATCTGACGAAAAGTTATTGACGATCTTATTACAACAGATACACTTTATGAAGATCTCATCGAATATATGTCATGGTATGCTGATCCAATTCCTGATCCAATTTCTTAATTAATGCAGTATGGATCCTCCTTGGCAAATCGCCAAAGGTAGAGGACGAGGTGGCAGAAATCAAAATTCTTCATATCGAGGTGGAAGAACAAACCCTTCATATTTTGATCGACAAAATTCTGCATATAGCTCTGCCAGTTCTAATTTTCCTGTTTTACAACAAGGAAATAGAACTTTGATCAATTCAAAAATTCATGGTGATGTATCATCCTCATCAAAAGCTCCGAATATTGGTTCCTCTATACATCTAGAAGATATCCCTGAAACTCATCCATTATTCAAACAATTACAATCTTATTTATCTGATCAACAAAAAACTGCAGATTCCTTTGCATCCATGGTTCAAGAAAACACTGACGATAAGCCTTCATATGAAAAACTAGAGGCTAGAGAACTTATTTTACATATTGAAAATCAGCATATTCCTACGCAAGAAAATTCAGAAGAAGCCTGGCGAATACTTAAGAACTATCTTACTGCTAATGTCTATTTTACTGGAGAATCTTACAAAACTCGCACTTATTATGAGCACATTCTCGTACAAACATTCAGTGCCACTTTTGACCACAGCCCCCTCGGCGAAAGTACCCTGGGTGTACATGGATATTCCAAGATGGTCATCAAAAAACTTATTCCTATTGAAAAATGGGGCATTTCGTCCATGACACAACGATCTATACCAATGGGGCCGATGGGACAAACTCTTGCAAATTTCACTTATTGGGATTACATCAAAGCCTTTACTCAAGTCTTATGTTATAACAACTATAAACACAAACACACCTGGTTCATCAAGATTTGTTCTAAAGTATTTGAAAAACCTATTCCAAACTGGTTTGTTCAGTGGTGGACTCATCACGGGCCTACGGTAAAAATATTACCACTATAGTATTCCTCTTTATATTATTCATGGAAAAAAGCCTCCCCTTTCCTAACAGAACTATATCTTTCTGATCACATTTGTAAAATTGACACTGATCAAATGTATTTTTATATTGAATTTTCTATTCCATGGATTCATCGATGGTCCGTAGAAATCGGTTATGACACCCACCAAATTCCTGCTCTATACCGAACATTTTACTGCAATTTTTGGGATAAGCTACTTCGCAGAGATTCGGAAACAAAGCTCGCCTATGGCCATGATCAACGGGAGGAAATAATACAGAAGATTGCCGAATATGAAAAAACTCCCAAAAAATCAATTTTAGTTGAAGACAAAAATCTTAATTATGTTTCCAGAAGAATTTCAGCTCATGAGGGTAATAAAATGCAATTAATAGAAGAATATCTATCAGAAGTTCGAGATAAATTGCTTCAAACTGTTGAGCAAAATTTGGATGCTTCAATGAATAGCACAGACGCAAATACCGAAGATATTACCGATTCACAACCACCCGAAGCTCTGATAGAAGAAGAAGAGATTGAAAAGGCCGAAGCATTCATCAAAAAATAGAAAGGAAAAGACAAGACATGACAAGACAAGATATGACTAGTTGATAAAACTCTCTGTTGTAACAGTAAGTTGTAACAGTAAAAAACACTATGCACAGGACACCACATATTACTGTGCAAGATTCTCTTTTCTATTATTTATAGAAGCCTCATTCTCAGAAGAGAGGCATCAAGTTTTTTAAAATTCTCTCCTTTATTTTTCTCTCTCTCTTTGTAATCCATTCCCGTAATAAATAAAGAAGAAGCTACTTGTTTACTATTATTTCCGTTGGATTCCCGGCGACTCAGGTACATATCTTTTTACTTAATTGAAGTCATTCATTACACACTTCTACCATAATCTGGCCGTGACTATGTCCGGCTAAACAAGTATCTTATATCTATGCTGAAGATCTAACTTCGCTGACATGTTAACTATGAAAGCTCCAGACTCTATCAAAATATGAAAGAACTTTTTAATTTCTTGACTTGGTTCAAAATGGAGGTACAGTCGAGTTCAATAGACTTATGTTAACCTTGTCTCTGTGACGCCGTCTAGTAAGTTGTGCCTTTCTAAGCCCGTATTGATGATGAGGAAAGGGCGAATTTCCGCACAATTAGAACTTCTAGACACGCAGGTTCAACATAAGGTTAATTAAATCTCTGATAGGCCCCATGTTTGGGTAAAAAAATCGTCCATACAGTCATAAAATTACTTAAGATTCTTTTCTATTTCGGTTGGTGCTTTGGTTCGGTCTTCCGACTTTGGCTTAATCCGATATTATTATATGGTCTGGTAGGCTGAGTGGCATACCCCAGCCTAAGAGATCCTGTAAATGGTATAATATGTAATGTATATATGTTACATGTATATTGTTTAAAGTAGTATTTATTATACGTATATATGTGTGTGTATTTTGTAAAGTAGTATAATATGCAATGTATATACGTTGTGTGTATATTTTCAAAAGTAATATTATATATAATGTACATATGTTGTATTTATATTGTTTAAAGTAATAAATATGTAATATATATATGTGTATATTTTTAAATTAGTATAATATGTAACGTATATATGTTGTATGTATATTAATTACAATAGTATTTTAAGTAGTTTGTATGTATATATGTGTATATATTTGGAAAGTAGTATAATATGGAATGTATTTTCAAATTAAAAGATACAAACTTAGATAATTTGATAACATTACATGCTTAGATATTCATAAACATACAAACTTAACTTAAAATTTATATTTTTCGGTGTGTGTTAAAAATATGAAATTATTTTTTTTCGGTTAGTGTTTCGTATTAGTTTTCGATTAATATTTCAATTAGAATTTTAAGGAGACCCACTTGCTCAAATACATTTCTTAGTATAATTAACGGAGTAAGAAATTGCAATTTAAGTTAGGGACGTACTACAAAAATCAAAACCGATAAAAATGTTATTGATTTATCATTATAGGTTTAATGATTGTTTAATGATTTTATTAAAAAAAATATTGGGTTATTGATTCGATTATAATTTTTTTTACTACTTTATTAGGTAAACCGATATATTTCAACAAAATTCAAAATTGGTTAAAATTGAATTTTGAATTATTCCATAGTCCATGAAATAATTGACTGTACATATATTTCAAAAAATTGAACTGAATTCAATTATTTTTAATTGAACTTAAAATTGAATAATTGAACTTAAAATTGAACTGTACAGTCAATTATTTTAATTGAACTTAAAATTGAATTCAATTACTCTTGACTCTTGAGTAATTGAATATTATTCACAATTTCGAACTTACATTCCTCGGTTGTATGCATTATGGTGTATGTAGTTATATTGGTTAACGATTTTTAGTCCCTAACGATTCGATTTTCGATTTAACCGATAGAAAAATACTCATAAAATAGAAAAGTAGTAATTAACATGAAAAAAATCAAATCGTTAGTTACAATAACTCATATGATATATATAATTAAGATTACAAAATTGAAGGAGTTTCATAAAAATGAAAACTGAAATTTTAGATTGAATTAATAAACGGATGATTTTTTTTTTAGATTAATAAACAAAAAATTTACAAAATTAATAAATGAATGAAAGTTTTATTTCATACACTAATTAAGAGATAAACATGAGTTTTACAAAATTAAAAAATAGATGAATTTTTTTTTAGATCGAAAGTAATGGATAAAGAGAGATAATTGAATTTTGTTGAAAAAATTAAAGAAAATTGTTTTTTTTAACCATTAAAAAAGATGATTTGGCTTAAAAATACTCTATCACACGCGTGATGGAGTGTGAAACACACACATTTCTCCACATCAGCAAAAAAGGCCTCGCAACGTACTGAAAAAACAAGTTCAGGGGCGTACTTAGGACTAATGAAAGTTCAGGTGTACAATGAATAAAAATCTACAAGTTCAGGGGGTAATTAATATTTCTCTAAAAAAAAAGGAAAATTCAAATTTAGCCTTTTTTTGAGTAACTTACATAAATCCCAGATAGTTTCAGCAATATTACATAAAATCCCGGATAGTTTGCTAATTACATCTTATCCTGAAATTTTGAATTGTGATACATATGTTAAGTAGTGATACATATGGACTAGTGATACATATGTATATGTATCACTAGTTTATACATATGTATACAGTAGTGATACATATAACATATGTATCACTAGTAAATATAAATCCGGGATTTTATGTAATTTTTTTAAAACATTAAGGGATATTGTGTAATATGATGTCTTAAATATGAGATTTGTGTAATTTTTCCTTCTTTTTTTTTTTTACGTTACGACCAATAGACGACCCATTAATCGAATTGGACCAGATTGATCCCATTTAGGACCGATTAGACCAACCACTTAGTTAGCTGGGCTCGTGATGGACCTTAAACATTTTTTTTTATTGTTGGGCTCAATAAGGACCAGCCTATTAAATTAGGCAACTAGACCGGACCAACCCCGACCCCGTTAAAATAGGTGAGCTAGTGCTGGGTTGGGTCGGACCGACTTGGTTGAGAAGTTTAGTTTACTTAGCTAATTGTGTTGCATTGATGTTTCAGTCCATTATAATTGATCCTCAGGTAATGTTGCGCTTCAGTATTGTTGAATTACAGGTATGAGTCACCCATGTGGACTGACCCGACCCGACCCGATTCGTTTCTTAGTTAGGAAAATAAGATTAACATATAATCTTAATTCAAAAGAAAAGGGGGAACCGTTATAACTGTTCCCCCCCAAAAGATTCCATATATGATCATGATCTTTTTTTCCTTTTCTGACAAGAGGCGAGAGAAAATAATACAGAGAAAATTGGGTCGTAACAAAAGAAATCAAAATTCGCCAAAATGAGAGCATTTAGTTGGTGATTCAAGTTTTGTTTCCAAGAGATTCAAAACAGACTTTGGGCAAATACTTTTCAATAGCAAATTCAATGATTTTCGCTGCGAATTAAAGGTACACAATTTATTGTTTTGCTACGAATTTGCTAACAAGTATTACTAATCATTCCTAATTAATGTTTTTTAAAGGATGCCTAAAAAAGAACCGTAAAAAATAATTTGACATGGAGGAAATACTCAAGAAATTAATATTTGAATGACAATATGAGGGGTTGATCAATGTCATACTCTGACATGGAGGAAATACTCAAGAAATGAATTTTTGAATGACTGTATGAAGGGGCTGATCAATGTCATAGTCTATAAGTTTCTTTAAAGAATTATTTTTCTTTGATAGAAACCAATATTATAATTTAGGTATAGTGGTTCTTCTAGGAAAAATATTTTCCATAAATACAACATTGCATTGGTTGAGCCTTCTATATCATTTTGATGGGACATGTACGTAAAACTCTTTCACTAGTTCTATTCAAATAGTAAAAAGGCAAGATATGCCATTTCCTTAATATTTTGCTTATAAATAGAAGTGAAACCATACCATCTCATTCACATCTATTTCTGCAGTATGTTCATAAGCATTTCTCTGCTTTCATTCATCTCAGCCCTTTGGGAAGAAGAATTTTTATGCTGATAAAATATAGTAATATTTATTCCACAAGTCTTTGTTCCTATGTGTCGCTTTGTTTTCATTAAGAATAATCACATTAAGTATACTCCTCTATGAAGTAGTACAAGGAGTATTTGTTTGTTTCATTAACTTTTTATTTTTTGAGTTATCAGTATGCTTGGATGAGATTCCACCTGCATATTATCTTGACATGGGATTTGATATCGGACCTTCCAAATGAATTATCTTCCTTGAAGTATGTACTAAAAAAGATGAGAAACTCACAAAAGGAATGAGGGAACATCGACTCTTCATAACAATTCGCATAAACCATTCTTTCTCATCCATCATCCTTTTAGCTAATTGTTTAGTGAGTTCGGTCCAAATCAACCTTTGGGTTCAAGCTTTACCTTTCTTTTTGAATAAAAGAAAACCTTTGAGAAGGATTTCCGATTTTATTTATTCTTCTTGGCTAATATGTAAGGACATGAGAATATCCGCTGGGCATCACGGAGCTTAAGACTATGAATAGTTCCAAGCTAACCCGTGATACCTACTCATTATTGAACTCTCATAAATGTAAACTCAAAACATGAGTATACTGAAGAAAAACTTTAAGTGGAAACCAAATAAATAAATAATCTCAACTAAAACTTTGTAACTCAGAAATATTCAAACCTATGGAAGCTGAAAGAAACACAATCCAACTAATCTTGACAAGCCTCTAATCTGAATACTGAAGAGCCACTGGGATAGACTCCAGTTGATCCAAATTGAAAATTAAATAACTGAAATAACTGCACTGAACATCGAAAATCATCATAAACTTATCCTCGAACAATGAGGACTCACCAACTGTCGAAATGTCAGAAATGATGCTCCCGGTCAATCGTGCTGATGAGGACGAATACCAAAACCTACATTATGAAAAATGTAGCGTAGAAACATATATGTTGTCAGTACTTCTGAAATGTACTAAGTATATGAGGGTGAATGCATAAGTAAAAACTGGTTTAATGCAAAATCTCAAAACATGCATACCAAGTGTAGATGGACTCACCTTGATTAAGAATCAAACTTGAAACTGTAATAATATAAGCAAAATCATAAACAACACATGAATAAGATCTATGAGTCACTACGCTTAGATTCTAATATCTTTAATTCTATTCTTCTTTGTTGCGGCGAAAAGATGAATTTTTTGCTATTTTACGAATTCAAATACTTTTGAAAAAAGTTTTCAAACTCAATTTATAGTCGTCAATTAATTTATTTAGAAAAATTAAGAAGACCTTGAGAATTTAGCTAAAAGATTCAAAACATGAAAAATCTTTTAAGTTTGAAAATTTAGAGTAAGTAGTCCCTATTATTATTCTTGGAAGGTTGTTCAGGCACCAAGAGTATCCACTAACTTGTGGTTATTCGAACTATTTGAAAATAACTTTTTGATTAACTTTAAAAAAGAGTTTGATTTTTTGAAAAGAAATCGATTAAGGAAAAAAGTTTGTTTTCAATATTTGTGCAAAACAAGTTTGTCGACTTAACGGGAATTTTAACTAAGCCTACGAAAACCAACTTGCATATAAAGGGGAAAGGGGAAACCTATAGACCTTAGACCACTATGCCTAAATTCATAATCTCTGTCCTAATCTAATTGGACTTTCGGCCCACAACCTATCTTAATCTAATCATTTGGGCTTTTGGCCCATTTGCAACTGTCCTAATCTAATTATTTGGTCTTTTAACCCACAACTTGTTCTAAAATAACTCATTTGGGCTTTGACCCGTCTTCATCTGTCCTAAACTAGTTTTTGGATCTTGAAGGCCCAAAAATCCACTTCACCTGTATTAATTTATGACTTTAGCTTTGAGGCCCCAAAATGAATGAATAAATAGATAACTAAATAAATAAAATATAAAAGCAAAAATATCAAAACCTTTTCAAGTCTCCTAGCAGCTTCATAAATGAGTTTTGACCCACTTTTCTTCCACCATTTTCTTGCACCCATACGCCCTATGGTCGACTTTTGGACTTTCTTTCAGAAGAGATGGGCCTCATCGACCCATTATGTAATGCAAAGGGGAAGAGTCCATTGGGACTCTAAGGTGGGTTCATGAAAAGAAAAAAAGATGAGTGAATTAATATATGTTATTGACCCGACCCGACCCAGAGCCTTGTCGTAATGGGCATCCTAAGTCCTACCAGGATTGGAGATCACCCCCGTTACCCAACCCAACCTCCAGTCGCCTGCCCTGAGTTGGCTGAATTCCGAACATTTAACAAGATAGCGTAACTATCCAATTCCAGACTCTGGAATAAGTTTATAACCGAGACCAACCCAATCGGGTCCAACCGTCCAAACCCATCTGATAACCAAACCAAACCATAAAACAACAACCAAACTATAACCAAACCAAGTTCCATAACATAACATAAAAGGATGGAATAGTGAGAAATTTAGTCCAATGGTATCAACTCCAATTCCAATGCCAATACTGAGGCTGGGTATGTTAAGCTTAACCGTCCTTAACTACCCATGGGCTATATGGGTCCAGTGTAACCCTCTTAACGGGCCTCGATGCGTGTAGACGCACGAACCGGAGATGCCATAAGAGTAGGGAATTCCCGAGTACCCTTCGCTCTCCATGATATAAATGTACAGTGTACTTAGAGAATTCCAGTGTACCTCATGAGTATCATATATAGTCACCAAGACAAACCCCTCATGTCAACAAACATGAGTTTTCAGTGTTCATCCAGTAGATTCCCACCTTCACGGTTAGCTATCACACCCCACCATCATTGCCTAATTAAAACCATTTACCATCCAACTAATTTATTATTAATGAAGGTTACAATTAGTGGTATCGTCATACTGACTATAACCTTCAAGTATTGTCCTTAGCCAATCTTTAAGAGATCAAAGGACTCCCACATACCCATAGATCATATTATTAAGTTAACTTGGGGAGTCCCATGTACCCCACAGGTGTTCCATTATTATGATTACTTTGGGGATTCCATTGTACCCCACAAGTGTGTTTATTTAACCAAACCATTTCATTTAACCATTCCAAACCATTTAGGATTCCATTACCAAACTATACCATGCAATAGTTTTCATTAAAAGTCCAACAATGTAGTAAAAGTATTCTCATAGGCATTTTATCAAACATGTTGGTGGTATAGTGTTTCTAAAACCAAAATCAATTACCGATTAACCATTCCCATGAAACCAATTTATCCAAATCACAATTAAAGCATATAAATCCATAATTAAAACATGGGAAAACCATAACCAAACATTTATAAACAAAAATTCCCAACATATATTTGAAAATCAATACCATACAATAATTATGCCATGAAAACAATTCAAAATCATGCCTTTTGTTGGGACTAAAAATGAGGGAAGAGAACATGCCTTATATAAAGAAGATGATGGAGAGAAATCATGAACATAAGGGTCTATATATACCCATTTATTCACTATTTCATCCACTTTATCCATTATTATTTCACAAACAAAATTAGGGTTTCTCTCTAAATTTAATCTCCAAGAACAAGATCCAATCTTCTTTAAGAATTAAGAGGTTTTAATTCTCCAACTTCAAGAACATCAAGAAATCATAATCCAGGTATGCATAGTGTTCATTCATGGACCCCTTTCATCCATGAAGTCCAAGAACTCTTTTCTAAAACTTAAGTTATGGATTTCCTTCATGTTTTCATGATTTGGCTACTTATGTTCATGTTGATAAATGAGAAATTGATTTCTATTCCATGATTGTTGATAATTTTCATGTGGGTTTAATAACTATAGTTATAGATCCATGCAATCCTAAGATTTAAAACCCTTGAATGATGAAATTACAATTGTATAATGATGTTTACATGTATCATGCCTGTAATATGTTTGATTAAATCTAGATGAAGGAATATTGTCTAACTAGCATAATACCATAAAATCCCCATGTATGTACAAGTTTATGCCTATTACATGTTTGATGAAATGCTCCTATGAAAGTAGTATGTATTATGACATTAGTCAAGTCCTCAAGAAATTCATTCTATGTCAGTTTCGTTCTATCGAGTCCTGGGGGTACTTGTACCCAAAATATTAGCTGTGTGCCTAGAGCCATGCCATGTTTTCACGATACTCTCAGTCAAGCTATGAACTCTTAGACTTCAGATAGTTTTATGACTCAGGAAAAATCTCCATGATCTCATGACTCAGTCAGTTGTCAGATATTAGTAGTATTTCGTCAGTCAACAAAACTTAGTAACTTAGCTCATGATCAGTTTAGTAAATTATGTTTAGTGTTTATTCAGATGGGAGTAGGAAATAGTATCGAGTGAAGCCAAGGATGGGAACTCACCTGCTATACGAGGGTATGATTCCTAGAAGTAATCCTTGCATTCCAGAACTATGTAGCCAGCATAGGTTAAGACATCGTAGCCTGCTATGTGAGGGTAGATGAAGTGGCTTAACCTGTTATGTAAGGGTTCCCACCTTTCTCGCTAGAGTTACCTATTATATGAGGGTTACTCACATGTTGTCCTTACAAGTGGCACGGTATTGACACCCTTCCAATCAGGGCATAGATTGGACCCCAGCTCAGCTATTATAGTACCTTTGGGGCATTTTGGTTAGATACTACTTCCCACAGTTTCATGTTACAGAATCAGGACTATTAGATACAGTCAATCAGTTTCAGTAAAAGAACTCAGATAGTTCTTCAAATTTTAGAACTGTCAGACACAATCAACTCAGATATAGTACGGAACTCAGATAGTTCCATCAGATTCAGGACTGTCAGTTATAGTCACTCATGTCCTCAGTTCTATTCAGATACAGTCATTCATGCCATGTTATCAGTATTCATATTCAGTAATTGCGATATCACGTTGTCAGTTACAGTTACGTATTTATGTATGCATTCTCACGTTTATATTAGACAGTCAGTTAGCATTAGTCATGCATGTGAACCCTTGTCTATAGCTTACCTCACGTGTATACTCAATATATTCCATCGTACTGACGCATTCATAGTATGGTGCTTTTTTTATGTTACACCATAGGTTCAGAGACACGAGCTCCAGATCAACAGTAGATTCCATCTTTCAACAGCCATATTAGAAGTGAGTCCTCATCCTTCGAGGACAGGATTATTTTTCCTAGTTTTTTCTCTTTAGTCAGTTCATTAGACGGGGTTAGTTGGGGACATGTCCCATCAACTCCTTATTTAGATTATTCAGACAGTAGAGGCTTTTAGACTAGATGCAGACTAGATATAGATTATCATGTTTCAGACTTCAGTAGTTCCAATTTTGTTTTGGGTATTCTATTACCCCACACAGATGTTATGTTATTCAGTTATATTCATGATTGAACCTTATGGCCTTTCAGTTCATGTTTCTGCATTATTATGTTATCTTATGCAGTATACAGGTACAAATATCAATCATGGGTTGGCTTGTAGTCCTTCAGGGTCATGAGCACTGTTTAGCATTCCGGTTCAGCAAATCGGGGCATTACAATACGACTAGTACCCTTGACCCATACCTCTAACTAGATAAAAACAGAAGGGGTTTGAACACTGTTTGCTGTACGAGTCCACGGTTCGATTCATACCATGGCTTATGGCATATGATGAGCCAATCGTACTCAGATCCAAGTTAAGTTACCAAGTCTAAGGTTAAGTGAAGGAAAAACCTAAACCAAACGGCCCGTATCCAACCATACGACTCGTATGACCCAATTCGTACCCATTCTAAAAACCAATCCAACCCACCAACCATCACTGGTTAGCATATGACCAAGGCATACCACTTGTACCGTATTATACTATTGGTACCCACTACTCTTATGCTGTACAGAACCCAGAAATCCAAGAAATTTTCTAAGGGTTAAAAACCAAGTTGTTTCAATCTTCCCTACTAGGAACATTCATCCCCGAATGACGGACAAGGTAGTACATAAACGTCCATCCTTTAGATGCCTTTACTCTTACCTTTAAGATAGAAAACAAATATCCAAAGAAACCAATCTTTCCTTTAATAAAGACAAAAAACAAAGATATGTTTAAAAACACATACCTTCTATACGAATATTCAAAGCAGAAAACAGTTGTGGATACTTAGACGTTATGTTCTCTTCCGCTTCCCATGTATCCCCTTCCACCTTGTGGTTCTGCCATAGAACCTTACTCGAGGCTACATCCTTGGTCCGTAACCGACGAACCTGTGATCCAATATCTCAACCGGGATCTCTTCATAAGACAAAGAATACGAGATATCCAACCCTTCCAAAGGACAACCGAAGAAGAATCACCAAGACACTTTCTCAATATAGAGACATGAAATACCGGATGAATGGAGCTCAAACTAGAAGGCAACTTCAACTCATACGGCATATTACCAACCCTTCGTAAAACCACATAAGGACCAATATATCAAGGACTAAGCTTTCCCTTCTTACCGATCTGCTTCACTCCCTTTATGGGAGATACCCTTAGGAACACCCTATCCTCAATCTCAAACTCCAAGTCTCTCCACCTTACATCCGCATAGGACTTTTGGTGAATTTGGGTATCCTTAAGCCTATCCTAATTCACCTTCACCTTTTCCATAGCCTGATAAACCAAATTTTAGCCAAACATATCCTCCTTACCAAGCTCGAACTAACCAATAAGAGATCTACATCTTCTACCATACAATGTCCCAAAATGGGCTACTCCAATACTAGAGTGAGAGCTATTGTTGTAAGCAAACTCTAGCAAAGGTAGATGCTCAACCCAATTGCCACCATAATCAATCATACATGTGCGAAGCATATCCTCTAATATTTGAATAGTACTTTTTACTTGCCCATCCATCTGTGGATGAAAAGATGTACTCAGAATCAACTTAGTCCCCAATCCCTTCTGAAAAGACCGCCAGAAGTGAGATGAAAATTGCATACCATGATCAGAGATAATCAAAATAGGCACCCCATGCAACTTTCCAATATTCTAAAGATACAGTCGCGAATAATCCTTAGACGAAAAGTTAGTCCTCACTGGCATGAAGTAAGCGGACTTTGTTATTCTATCCAAGATGACCCAAATTGAATCAAATTGATTCTAAGATCGAGAAAGATCGGGTAACGAAATCCATATTGATTACCTTCTATTTCTATTCAGGAAAATCAATTTCCTAATACAACCCATTAGTCCTCAGGTGCTTAACTTTCATCCATTGGCACACCATACACTTTGCCAAAAATTGGCCACATCCCTCTTCATACCATTCTACTAATACATCTCCTTGAGATCATGATACATTTTGTTGAACCAGGACGTAAAACATAGCGCGATTCATGTACCTAAGCCCAAATCCTTTATCATAAGCCATCAACATCAGGATAAAATAGTCTTTCTTGGTACCGCAAAGTACCATCACCACTGATCTCGAATACCATTACCTTTTTCCTACATACCTCACCTTTGATCTTCATCAAGATAGTATCTAGCTCTTACTTCTCCTTGATCTCTACACTAAGAGATGATCAAATAACTTTTTGTACCGTCATACCTCCATCCTCGGAGTCTAGAAACGGACCCCAAGATTAGCCAAGCAGTGAATATCCTTTACCAATTCCCCCTTCTCCTTATTTACATGAGCTAACTCCCCATGGATAACCTGATAAGAGCATCAGTAACAACATTAGCCTTACCTAGATGATAGTGAAGACTCATATCATAGTCCTTAAGAAGCTCCAACCATCTCCTTACCTGAGATTTAGCTCTTTTTGAGTGGACACATACTGTAGACTCTTAAGATAAAAAAGATGTCCACGTGCACTCCATATAATTAATGTTGTCAGATTTTCAAAGCAAAAACCATCGCTAAAAGCTCTAAGTCATGAGTAGGAAATTCCTTTCATGCACCTTCAATTACATGGAAGCATAGGCAATCACCTTCCCATGCTGTATCAAAATGCAACAAAATGTATCACAATAAACCACAAACCCCTCATTACCTTCAGGCAACATCAAAACAAGAACCAAAGTCAGCTTATCCTTAAGCTTCTCAAAACTCCCCTCAAAAGCATTCGACTAAGAAAACTGTACCTTCTTTTGAGTTAACTTAGTAAATGGGGAAACTATCACCGAGAAACCTTCTATGAACCACCTATAATTCCCAGCCAATCCCAAGAAACTTTGAATATTGGTTGTAGTCATGGGTCCAGGACACCTCTTCACAACCGCCACTTTTTATGGGTCCACTATGCCCTCTCACTAGAAATAATATGACCAAGAAAAGTTACAACGTTCAACCAAAACTCACACTTAGAGAACTTGGCATTCAACTGTTGCTCTTTCAAGGTTTGTAACACAATTCGGAGGTTATTATCATGATCTACCTCACTCTTAGAATACACCAAGATGTCATCAATAAACATAATGACAAAGAGATAAAAAAACTGCCTAAAAACCCCGTTCATCAAATCCATAAACTCTGTTGGGGAATTAGTCAAATCGAATGACATAGCTAAGAACTCAAAGTACTCATACCGAGTATGAAAAGATATCTTAGGGATATCAACTTCCCTCTTATGCTGATGATGCCTAAATCGAAGATCTATCTTAGAAAAAAATTTGGCACCTTGCAACTGATCAAACAAGTCATCTATCCTTAGAAGACGTTACTTGTTCTTTATCGTTACCATATTCAACTGTCGATAGTCAATGCACATCCAAAGGGAACCATCCTTCTTGCGCACAAATAAAATTGCTGCACCCTACGGGAAAACACTAGGACGAATAAACCCCATATCCAAAAGATCCTTAAGTTGCTTCTTGAGTTTTCTTAACTTAGTCGGAGCCATTCTATAAGGAGGAATATATATTGGATGAATGTTCGAAACAAATCAATACCAAACACAATTTCCCTATCCGGAAGAACACTAGGAAGATTATCCGAAAAGACCTTACGAAACTAATTTACCACTGGAATCAAATGGAAAGAAAGACCTTCTGAGTTAGAATCTTTAACCCAGTCCAAGTGATAAAGACACCCTTTAGAGATTAACCTCTAAGCTCTAAGATGGAAATAAATCTTCCCCTAAGAGCTAGGGAACCACCCTCCTACTCAATAATTGGTTCACCAGGGAACCTAAGGACAACCTTACGAGTCTAAAAATCTATGGACGCATAACAAAAGTGTTACTAATCCATCCCTAGAATAACATCAAAATCTGCCATATCAAGTTCAAACAGATCCACCAAGGTCTGCTTGCTACCAACAGATGCCACACGCCCCCTATAAACTCTTTTAGCAACAACCGAGTCACTTATTGGGGTAATAGAAAATGGATCCAAAAATAACCCCAGGATCAAAGCCAAAATATACAACCACATATGGGGTTACATAAGAAAGAGTGAACCCCGGATCAAGCAAGCAATACACGTCACAAGAAAAGAGTTGTAACGTACCAGTCATGACTTTCGCTGATGCCTCAAACTCCTGTACGGATGCAAGAACATATAACCAATTTTGAACCATACCGATACCAGGAGTAGGAGAAGACACAGAAGCAACACCACTAGCTGCAGGAGAAGAAGATGAAGCAACCGGAGCTTTGACCGCTCCTGAAGCACCCTTGCCAACCAAATAATTTCTGAGCATATGGCCTTGCTGGCCATATTTAAATACTTGTCCCTCTTTTAATCACAAAATGCTCAATGAAAACGACCATAGAACTAGCAAGGAGGGTATGATAAGGCTGGCTGAGCCCCACTCGCCTGAGATTGGGCACCCTATGGCAAAAAATTATCGTCGCCCTACTAATGCCCATCACCCGACTATTTTGGGTAAGAAGAACTAGCTGTAGAGAAGGAACCGGAACTCCCCCACTCTTCTTTGGCAACTTTCCATCATCCTTACCGCTTTTCTCACCACTATGTTCAGAGAACTTGAACTTTTTACCCTGCCTTTCCTAAAACTTAGCTTGCTTTCTATTTTCTTCCTCTATCTGTTACAGATGAGCAACTAACCTAGAAATATCCATATCCTTGATCAGCAATGCAGTCTTTCTTTCAAGGATCAAATCTCGAGACAGTCCCAAAGAAAACTTTCTCATCTTAGTCCTCATGTCAGACACTATTTTGAAGCATACCTAGACAGCTGGTGAAACTTTAATGCGTATTCCTTGACAACCATTCTTACCTATTTTAGATTAACAAATTCCTCCGCCTTCTCTTCCCTTAACTCTTGAGGAAAGAAACAACCCAGAAAAGTATTTGAAAAGGCCTTTCATAAAGACAACTCCTCCACATCACCCCTATCCCTATCCTATTTTTTATACCACTGGTATGCAACATCTTTGAGCTAATAAGCTGAAAAATTCACCCCTTACACATTTATGGCCTGCATAACCCAAAATATTTTCTTCATCTCATCCAAAAAACCTTCAGGATACTCTTCCACCTTCATACCAGTAAAAGTAGGAGGATTTATCTTCATAAATTAGCCAACCCCTGCGGCCTCCAAAGATAGAGCACCAAATACATCCTACTCATCCTGAGCAGCAACCAACTGAGCAATAGTGTGAATCAATTGATGAAATTCTACATTCATCATATTAGGGGCCTGACAAGGACTAGAAAGAATCAAAGAACCTCCAGCACCATCAGGGATGGGGCCCTAGGACCGAGTATGAACTTCAAATATAGGATGTACCCTATCCATATTATCCCCTGATTAGACAGAAGAGTTTTCTTACATTCCAGATCATCAAGGCATGATCTGAAAAGTGAACAAACAGACTAGAGAGGACCTTAGACCTTGCATCTTGAAATAGAATACCAAAAAAGTCTAATATTCCTAAATACTTTGTAGCCACTCATTTATGAGTGTGGCGTGCTACACATCCCTAAAAGAGACTCTACTAGACACACCTTTGTGGACTCCTAATTGACTTTGAACCTAAGGCTCTGATACCAAATTGACATGACTCGACTCGAGGCCTTGCCGTAATAGAATCCCAAGTTCGATCAGGATCAGAGATCACCCCTATTAGCCAAACCAACCTCCATCCGCCCACCTTGAGTTTGCTGAATTTCAAATATTTAACAAGATAGCGTAACTATCCAATTCTAAACTCTGGGATCGGTCTATAATTGAGACAAACCCAATTGAGTCCAACCATCCAAACCCATCTGATAAACAAATCAAATTATAAACCAACATCCAAACAATAACCAAACCAAGTTCCATAACATAAAAGAATAGAACAATGAGAAATTTAGTCCAACGGTATCTACTCCAATACCAATGCCAA
Organism: Capsicum annuum; assembly: GCF_002878395.1. Lineage (NCBI taxonomy): Eukaryota > Viridiplantae > Streptophyta > Magnoliopsida > Solanales > Solanaceae > Capsicum > Capsicum annuum. Next base: position 234,581,062 of record NC_061111.1, on the reverse strand, counting down.
TACTAAGGCTGATATCAATACCAATCCCACATATACCAACCCATAGTAGTTCCACAAAAGCCTCTAACCAAAAGAAAATCAATATCCGGTTGGAGCATGCCTCAACCATAGCCAAAACTAGTATTCATAAATAAACTAAAGTATATAGAAATATCCATGATTTGAAATAGAGCCTTCCAGAATATGGAAGATCACCACTTCAATCCTATAGCTTATCCTAAAGTTCAATCACTAAGCAGGAGAAGTAGAACGGTTGGTTCCTCAATCACGCGGGGATACAGCCGCCGAAAGATGAGTTAGCTGGTGAACGCTAGCATGAACTCAGGATAAGGATAAAATAATCCTATCTAATAAAACCAAGTAAACCAAATATGAGTACAAACCATACATATATATATATGTATATAACCATGCTGGGAAAGAGAACCGGGTTTAGCATGTATTAAAACCATTATCTGGGCATGTAAAGCTTAATCTTCCTTAACCACCCACGGGATATATGGGTCCAATGTATCCTATTGAATGGGCCTCGATGTATGTAGCTACATGAATCAGAGATACAATAAGAGTAGGGGATTCCCAAGTACCGTTCGCTCTCCTTGATATATATGTACAATTTGCTTAGAGGATTCTCATATACCTCATGAGTATCATATTTGGTCACCATGACCAACCCTTCATGTCGGCAAATATGAGTATCCAATGTTCATCTATTGGACTCCCACCTTCACGGTTTGCTATCTCACCCCGCCATCCTTGCCTAATTAAAACCATTTACTATCCAACCAATTCATTATTAACCAAGGCTATAATTAATGGTATAGTTATACCGACTATAACTTGCAGGTATTGTCCTTAGCCTTTTCTTAAGAGATCAAAGGACTCCCATGTATCCATAGATCACATTATCAAGCTCACTTGGGGAAGTCTTATGTACCTCACAAGTGTTCCATTATTATGTTTACTTGAGGGATTCCATTGTATCCCACAAGTGCGTTTATTTATCCAAACCATTTAGGGTTTCATTACCAAACCATACCATGCAATAGTTTTTATTGAAAGTTCAACAATATAGTAAAAGCATTCTTATAGGCATTTTATCAAACATGTTGGGGGTATAGTATTTCTAAAAGCAAGACCAATTACCAATTAACCATTCCCATGAAACCAATTTATCCAAATCACCATTAAAACATGTAAATCCATAATTAAAATATGGGAAAATCATAACCAAGCATTTATAACCCAAAATCCCCAACACATATTTGAAAACCAATTTTATACAACAATTATGCCTTGAAAACAATTCAAAATCATGCCTTTTGTTGGAACTAACAATGAGGGAAGAGAACATGCCTTATATAAAGAAGATGATGGAGAGAAATCACCAATAAAATCTCAAAGTTTGATCCACTAGATGAAACCCTAGCCTTTCTTTACCCAAGAGCTTTTGAGAGAATTATAGAGTGTTTAAGAGAAGTTTCTATGTTTAAGAGAAGTTTCTAAGTGTTTAATGATAGAATAATAGGGTAAATAACCTCCCAAATGAGTTAGAAGTCATAGGTCCTTAATTGGTTTAAGTGGGAAAATGTTTAGATTGCCTCCACTTAAACTGCATAAAAATCCCATCATAGGATATGATTGTATCATACCGGTCACACCCTCCAATATGAGTAGTACCCACCACTCATACCCTAGGCCTTCCCCTTGGACTCAACACTATATAACATATGATTTACCCAAATCCATTCTTACCAAAGCATATGGCTAGTGCCCTTGACCCGTACCCTTGGCAGAATAGAATCACAAGGGGTTTGAATACTGTCCACTAATGAGTCTATGGTATGACTCATACCTTCGCTTATGACTCATGATGAGCCACTCATACTTATATCCAAATTAAGTTACCAAGTCTAAGGTTAAATGAAGAAAAAACCCAAACCAGATAACCCGTATCCAACTATATGACTCATACCACCCAAGTCGTACCTATTTCAAAAACTAATCCAACCCACCAACCATCATTGGTTGGAATACGACCAAGGCATACCACTTGTACCCTATTATACTACTGGTACCCACCACTTGTATGCTATCAAGAAATCAAAAATCCAAAAAATTTTCTAAGGGTCAAAACCTAGGGTGTTTCAGTTATAAAGTAGTAGCTAGTCATGTATAAAAGTTTTCTAATACTGTAAAATATACTCATACACTGATTCATGAAATTGAAAAAAATATACATGTTAATCAAATAAATCGGTAAACATAGAAGATTCTCATATTTTCGAGCAAAGCAAAGCTTAAACAATTATATTTTAAGGACAGAGAAAATTTGGTAAAGTAAAGACATGAACTTGACATCTTAAGAAATTTAATGAATAGGAAAAGGGGAAAGGGTAGTTAACAGATACAAACTCAAACGAACCAGACAACAAACAAATTTCTAAGCCAAGAAAATCCCCTATTATAAGAGTTACCACCTCATTTCTAAGGTTCCACAAAATTTAGCTAGATTTGAAAAGATTCAGCTTTTACAAATCAGAGAAAAGTAGAGGAAGAAGGGATGATTTAAACAAACAAATTACTAATCAGACATTACGAACCATAGAATAATTTAGAAGCAATTTCAATCTACTCGAAAGGAAAAACAAACTCAAGAAGAGTTTGGAAATTTATATTGCCAATACAATAAGTGAGAGGACTCAATATATGGTATTTGATTCGACACAACCACATATGAACTAATGATCCTAAATTACAACAATCAACATCAAATTAGGACAGTAAGATTGCAATTTGCAAAAGTACCCAAGGAAAAACAAATACATAATGATGAGAAACAAAACTTGAAACATTAAGATGAAAATAGCGAGTTACATTTTGATCTCATTGAGAGATTAAAACTAAAACCAAGAGCTAATAAGTGAACGTAATGGAGTAATAAAGTAATAATGGCATCAGGAAAAAAGAGGGGAGAAAGAATAAAAGGACCTACTACCCACTTACATGAAGCATTATAAAAAAATAGAAACTTTCGAGGCTATTTTTTTTATTATATCAAAATGCATTTTTTTCTTTCTACTATTGCTACGCTACAAGAACATTAAACACATTCTTACTATAACATCAAGACTAGTATTATGACACCAAAAGAATGTTACCACATCAATTTTCTTCGCCCTTTGTTGACACTTTTTGTCAATAGGAACTTAAGGAACCTCTTTATTTGAACATGAAAATTTGAAGATGAACACGAGACAAAGAAAGGAGAAGGCCCATCACTAGCAACATTGAACTATGATAAAACATAAAAATCAAAACACCAAATAGTCAGCTAGATACTAGCAAATCAGACCCTCATGTTCAAATATATAATAATATACTGGTGGGTAACAAAACCTACATTGCAGTAACTTTGAAGGAAAAACTAATCTCAAATTATGAGACGAAAACATTGATCTTGCAACTGAATCGATGAGCAATAAGTTGAAAGAAAATCATACATTGAATTTTTGACAAAACAAAGTTAAGACCGAAACGGTGGTCGAAATCCAATGACAGAAAGCATTGAAACAAAACAGTGACCTAAACAACATGTTCATGATAAATATATAGATGCTAAAAAAAAATTAACAATTAACCAATGACATTGCCATGAGACAGTAAACTCAAACCAATTGAGTCAAAGCGTACAAAATTAACAATGAATCAAAGAGTTATTTTATGAATAGTGATGCAACAAACAATATGGCGACAATCATTACAAACAACTCCTATGGCCATCAAAGCCATCTACAACAAATAGTCCCGATATACACAATTACCAACAATGCAATATAAGGCTAAAACTCTAAAAAATTGACAAGAAGAAGAAGAAGAAAACACTGAAACTAAAAAGGATAAAGTATTACCCATTTTAGAGAATCAAACGGGATATCGAGCTTCATCGAAATCAGCCACCACTGGAAGCAACATTTTTAGACTTCTGATCCGTCAAACAATTTTTTTTTTACTAAAAATCTTCAACTTATTGCTCAAAAGTTTCTTAACTCCTTGAGACTTAGCCCATCTTTCTTCTAATGAGAGCCTTTTATAGAAAGTATTGGGGGATTGTGTTTTGGACTTCAATCGATGTGGGAAAAAGGGAATTTCGAGGGTAGTTTAGGTATTTTCTAACTGAGATATTTTTAAAATTGGGATGAGGATATAAATTTTTCCTCAATTTTGTACTGATTCTTGGAGTTTTTAAGAAATTTTGAATTTTGAGAATACTGCAAGAAATTGATTTTTCCCCACATGTACTTTCATGGTACGAATTTAACGATTTTAAGTTGATTTTTTGGTGGAATATTTGTTTGTACCTCGCCTAGCTGCCACCTAGCAATTCTTAGAAGTTTCTTGACCGTTACTCATAAAAACCCACATGGGGGTCATGTGATGAGTATAGGGAGAGAGAAAATAGTTGGGTTGGAGGTGGGTTTCTCCGATCGGGGTAGGTCGAAGTTGTATGCGGGAATTAGGTTTGTTCGTTGTTGGTTATCGATGGTGCTGTTGTTGCTGTTAAGGAGAGGAGAGGTTAAGGATGTGGGTCAGGTAGGGTGTGAAATAGGCTTAGGCAGTTGATTAGGTTGTTGGATTGGATAAAAAGGGAAAGGGTAGAGGTGGGCCGATCGTCCAGATGTGCTGATTTTAGTTTTTGTTTGTTAAATTATTGTGATGATGTTGTGTTGGGTTACGTAGAAGGTTTTTGGAGTATTTTTTTTAAATAACACCAATTTAGGATTAAGTCATCTCATTAAATTTTGGCCAAATTAAAAATCAATTGACCAATTGCATTGCAATTATGACCAATTTGATTTCAATTATGGCCGAATTTAATAGATTGACTAAATTAAATTTAAATTTGATACAAATTAATACATTATTTAATTTCGAGCTTCTTGATTAGATAAAATATAATAAATACTTCTCCAAATAAATTATTTTTTGAGAAAAATATATTTAAATCAAGATTTTACCATTTTGAATTAATTTTCTAGCTTAATCTCTATAAAAGTCCAATTTTGATAAAATGTTTATTTAAGTAACAAAATTTATACAAACTTGCATATGTAAATACAAAAATGTATAATCGTCACTTAAATGACAAAATTGACCTACATAAATATTTTAGAGTGCATTTATTCAGATGAAACAAATATTTCAATTTATTAAAAATTGAAGAAACTTAGGATTAAATTTAGTCATGAAGGAAAAAAATTAGGTGTCAATAGCAACCCCCTCCCTTTGGATAGGGTCAATGCAAGTAGCCCTGGGCAAAGGGATTTTGATGTTCCTAATTTTTTTTTGACCTCAAATTCGTTTACCAAAAAAGTTAATTTTTGCATGAGCTTCATGGAGTTATGGCCGCACCCTAGTATCAGGTTTCCTACAAATCCTAGGTTACATGGGAAGTCAGTCCACTTGTAGTTGATAAAGCTTGATTTTAAATCACAATTTTTAGAAAATTCACAAGGTATCTTGATTTTTGAATCTTAGTGAAATCGAAAAGCTGGGGAATAAGAGGACTGGTGGGAGATTGGAATGCAGTAAAATTTTAAATCATAGATCCCAACCTATATATCCCCGAGACTAAGGGAATCAGATTGCTTGTAATTTGACTTGATCAATGAAAAAAATAGTCGTTTATTTTAGACGATCTTTGGGTCGGGATGAGTGACAAGTCACTTGAGTTATGAAAAATAGGCCTGTAACCTCTTAAAAATAATTGTAGATCTCCTCACATCCATAGGTAAGAATCTACTCGAATTTGAAGAAAAGAGAAGGTTACCTCCGGTATGTATTTAGAAATATCCTGAAAGTAAAACTGAAACTGAAATATCCCAAAATACTCATATGCCTTTGAATAGGGGTGTGGTTTGATGGTGGTGGCAATCATCCTTTAGCTCGAGTTCAAAGAGTCTGACATTTCTCTTTGGACTACGTTCCAGTTGCTGCTAAGAAAAGTTCCATGTTGTGCCGCATCCTTTTTGGAGTCATCTGCACCTACATTTTTGGTTTGAGATTTTCATCCTCTCAGATGCTCTTGACAATATCTCAAATAGAAATTCCTAGTAATAAATATAATTCATGAGAGAGGTTATAGTCTTTTACCATATCTCCATGTGAGTTACTATTTAAAAAGTGAAGTTGTCCCTTCATGTACCTGTTTAAAGGGAAATAACTTGCAATAAAAAACATAACACCCTCTTGATTGTCGAATAAAATAACTTTTTTGTCGATTAAATATGTATTCAAAGTGGGGTGGCCCTCTCAGACAACGACAACACTTTGTGTAAAACGGTCCCTGCAACCGCTTCATCTTATGGTAATGTGGCAACCCTTGTGATAACCTATAATGCATGTCGTGTATGAAATTATAACCTATTCATCTATTTATAATGGTCCTTTTCATATGACCTCGTGTAAGTCTCACACATCTTTCGTATCGATACGACTTATAGATTTCTTTTGAATTATCAATCTTTGGATAATCTTGCACATTATTTGATTTTGGATATAAGGTAACTTAAAGATATCCTTCGAGATGCTAGCTTTTAAGGTAATCCTACACATTATTCGACCTTGGATAGAAGATTTCTTATAGATATCCCTCGAATTGCTAGCTCTCAGGTATTTCTACACATTATCTGACCTTGGATATAATATGACTTATAATATCTATCAAATTGGTAGTCTTTAGGTAATACTATGCATAATCGATCTTAGATATGATGCGGCTTATAGAAAATCCTTGGACCTATCAATTTGATAATCTTGCATATTCTCTAGTACGAATTTAGTTGCGACTTACAGATAAACTTTAAACTATCATTTGGGTAACCTTACACACTATTTGGTTAAGATGTTGTTGTGGCTTCCAAATAACCTATGAACTATCAGCTCATAGGTAATCTCACACACTATCCCATTCTAAATAATGTGACTTATAGATGACCCTTGGATTCCCATTCTAAATAATGTGACTTATAGATGACCCTTGGATTGTCAAT
>NC_061111.1:234520265-234571010 GCF_002878395.1 Capsicum annuum | reverse complement strand
TCCCATTCTAAATAATGTGACTTATAGATGACCCTTGGATTGTCAATTTCTAAAAATCTCATATATCGTCCGCTTTCAGATAGTGACTTAAAAGACATCTCTTTGAATCACGTGATTTTGATGCATTCTGATGCTGGTTTATAAAATAATGAGACATCCTTGACATCGAGCTATATATCCTTTGGGTTGTCAACAGATATAAAATGCTGAGATATTCTTGACGCTATATTATGCTATCTTTGCGCGGTCAATGGATATTAGTGCTCCAAAGCATCTTCTAAGGCCAGACCTTATTGTTATGCATGGAAACCAATTATGGAGACTTAGTTGAATAGCATGATGGCCCTCTTGGTGATAAAATAAAATGTCCCTCTCGGCAATGGACTGAAATGGCTCTCTCGACATAGTATAAAATGACCCTCTCGGCATGGCCCTCTAGAATGAAATATCCCTTGTAGCAATGGCATGAAATGGACCTCTTGGTGATGAAATAATATGAAATGGATCTTTCAGCGATTTGAAAACAGTTTTACCTAAGGCTGTTTGTCTGCGATTTTCCTTTCTACATGTACTTGTACTCAAGGTAGACACTTACAAGACACAATGTCACTCTTACTAGTGACCAGAGTCAGACTTTATAACTGCTTGAATGAAAAATACTTAGCATCATAATCTAAATGGCATAGTCCACTATTGATCTTCTTTTTAAAGAAATAATTAAATAACAGATCCACTGAATGCTACTAAACAGGGAAAAAATCCTTTTATGGGAATTACTCAAATACTGTTTGCTTCACTTTAAGGTGAATTTTGAGGATGACTTTCTGCTCTCCCTCCCATTGAGTGATCCTTTTGATTGTTGAATTTATTGTACCAACTCCATTGAATGCATGTGCGCTCAAAGTAGACATTTAGTAGACGTAACGTCGCTTTTGCTAGTGATTATTTTTGTAGAAAAATTTTAAATAAAATATTCATAAAGAGGATAAGGTGCCTTTGTTTCTCATTCACTATCTCTAGATATGATATAGATAACTCAAAAGGTCCTTGATGGATGGGTGTTGAACCTGTCTTTGGGGCTACCCAAAAATACCATTCTTGAGCAATATATGCTTGGGGTGTGATTCCTAATTCACTTGGGGACGTTTGAAAAAGATTTCAATATTTGTGTATTGATCCCTACATCCACAGAAAAATGGTTAGTTTTGAGTGAAAATAACTCCGCGTTGACCTTCTTAGATCTTTGGTTTGCTCCTTGCCATCTTTCGGGTGCTCCATCCTATTTGGAATTTCATTTTGACTCCTCATTCCAATGGATACTTGGCAAATCACTAAGTAAAAAAGATGTGTAGAGATTTTCTAAGTTAAAAGATGTGTAGAGATTTTCAAAAATAGTCTTAATTTTTAAAAAATATGTTCAAAAACTTTTGGAAAAACTTTTAGAAAATATCTGCCACCCATGTCATGTACTAGCTCAATGAAATTCTTCCTCTTAAGGTTCGTCTATGTTAGACATCCGATGAAGAATTTCCAAAAGATCATCATTATTACTGGAGAGTTCTTCCAAATAGCTTTTCATGGCTGGAGATTTAGTCTATCTAGACTTTGTCGCAGCTTGTAATTTCTAAAGCTTGCCTTTGACCTTTGGTGATGGGGAATTTTGAAATATATTCCAGCATTTGGTTGAAATTTTGAGGCCCTCCTCAAAATTTCTGCCCCAGTTTAATGTTGTTTGAGATGATCTCAGCTTGAGAGGATTTGAAGTCTTTGTTGGTCTTTGTTCTCTTTGTTGGATAATGATCTTTTTCTTTTGAATTTTCGAAATTCCTTTTCAAAAATTTTTTCGAAAATTTTGCCTTAGTTTCCATTTCTTGGGGTGATATGACCGAGTTGTTGGGGTACCTACGTATTTCGTTGAAGCAGGAATAAGGTCAAACATAGTTTAGGACTATACTAGGAATATATAGTAAAATCTAATGGATTGATCAAAGATGATATAGGCCACCTATTCAGGTCAAACATTGTTCGTACATGAAAGAGAAATATAAATTCTCTTAAGGGGTTGATCGAAGCTGACATAGGTAGTATACATATCCCTTTCTTGGGAATTCAGGTCAAACTTAGTTTGTACATAAAAGAAACGGAATTCTAGGCAATTACATATCATAAAAATAAATACTTTCATAGAAGAGATTAAAAATAAACAAAGGAAACAAAAGAGAAAAAACATCCTACAAGAGTAGTACCTCTTTACCGTATCAAAATTGATTGGTATGGTCCAATCTTGACTGTCCGTCTCAGATAAGATCAGAGCTCTTCCAAATAGCACCTTGTGAACTATGTATGGTCCTTGCCAGTTCGGATTGAACTTGCCTTTGTACTCTTCTTGATAAGGAAATAAGTGCATGAGAACCAATTTCCAACTTTAAATGTTCGAACTCTTACTTTCTTGTTGAAGGCATGGATCATTCTATGTTAGAGCAACTGGCCATGCCACATGACAACTATTCTCTTCTCATCGATCAACATGAGTTTTTGTAGAGAGCACAAACCCACTCTTCATTTCTTAATCCGGCTTCTTGAATAATCTTTAAGGAAGGTATTTCAACCTTAGCATGTATCATAGCTTCAATCCCATAAACAAGTAGATAAGGAGTCGCCCTAGCTGAAGTTAAAACTGTTGTGTGATACCCTAGCCGAGCATAAGAAAACATCTCATGCTATGATCTATCATTTCAACTATTTTTCTGAAGATCTTTTTGATATTCTTATTGGTGGCTTTCACATCTCATTCATCTGTGGATGATATGTGGTCGAGTTGGGATAAACAATCTTAAACTGATCACAAATCTTATTCATCGAGTGAATGTTCAGGTTAGCCCCATTATCAGTAATGATTGATTTTGGTACTCTAAATCAGTAAATTAGGTTGTTCTTGACAAAATCTTCAAATACCTTTTTGGTCATGACTCTATATGAGATAGTTTCCACCCACTTGGTGAAGTAATCAATAGCAACCAAAATGAACCTATGCTCATTAGATGCTGGTGGCTCTATTTGTCCAATAACACCCATACCCCAAGCTATGAAAGGCCAAGGTGAACTCGCCTTCAGATCAGAACACTTCATAAAAAGATTAAATTTAGAAAAGTTAACTAAGTAAATAACAAAACGTAAAGTAATAAAACAAGGATTTATCCTGGTTTGGAACACCAATATGGTGCCTATGTCCAGTACCCTTGGGTTTTAATGTTTCCTTAGATCAGTGAATGTTTGGTTCAAGTACAATGATAGAAAACAAGTTCTGAAGACTTATTTGGCTCTTTAGATCTTGTGACACAGATTCAGTTTATGTTACAAAGTTGAATCGATACTATTCTGTATATAACAATTGTAAACTAAAGTTACAAAACCTTGTGAGACTAAGATTTAGACACTTTGAATTTTCTACTTGAAGTTGCGTGAAAGTGTCTGTCTTCGGTCTTCATCATTTATAGTCTTCAACTGGTACTCTTCACAAGGAAACCCAAGAGATTTCTTCTCAATCAAGGATTTAAATTGATTCCTTGATTGAGGAATGTAGTCGTTTGATATGTCCATATCAGATAAGTCCATATACAACTTTGGATGACGTCCATATCAGATATGTTCATGATCTATCTTTACTTTTAGTCTTGATGTTCATTTGACGGTTGCGGCCTTCCTTCTTTTTTTTAGATTCTAATTAATTTTTTGATTGGTCTAATTGATCTAATCTGAGGTTCTGATATAGTGATTCTCCTTCTATTTTCAAGATATTTGACTAATTTAATTTCCATGCTTTTTTGAGTAACGTGATCTTGTTATGATTGGATGTCCTTCCATTCCTAGGCTGGTTTCCTTTATCAGTGGTCTTGAATATCCTACAAGGATCCACTTATCAGTTTGTCATTATTAAAATATAGAATTTGGAGGCTAACAATCTCCCCCTTTTTGATAACAATAAATATGAGTAAACACCAATTGACTTCCCTGTCAGTCAGCTTGCTCCCCTGACTTGTAAGCATCATTTGACCTTTGTGCACCTAAAGTCAACTTTGATCCCCCTGACTTGTGACATTTTTTGTTGGATTTTCTTGGATTTTTAGTCGACCTTTATGTGTCGACAGTCGACTTGTTTCTCCTAAATGATGGGTGCTTCCTTTCCAATCTTTCTCCCCCTTTTGGCATAATAAAAAAGAATAGATGGAAAATAAAAATGGCACACATAGACAGAGCAACACACAATACATATAAATTGAGGTAGTAGATAACCATAGATAGTTATAACTAGGCATTGCAAAAGAAATTGCCAGATAGCATGATAAAAATTATCTTATAACCCATAAACGTAAGGGACAGGACCCCCTTTTGAATAAAAAGTTCATAATTCACCATTTCGCCAGAAAGTAGGTAAGAGTGTTATGCATATTTTGATAGAACTTGCCATAGGATTTTTCAGCATTCTTCACAAAGGAAGAGTAGGAGTTTTAAACATAGAAAACCAGATCATCATTCGAGGAAGAGACTTAGGATTTCAAAGATTTCATGAAAAAGAGTACTCAAGAGAATGGCTTGCCTCCTTCTTGTTGAAACCCATCAAGTGCCAGCCGGACCACACTTATGTTGGAGCTCATACTATTCCTAACATTTAAGAGATTGGCAGTAGACTCTTGGAGTTGCATGATACCTTCCCCGATAGCTTTGAACTGTTGTTTAAACTCTTCAAGTTCCTTTATCGAAGAGACATAAGGGTTTGAGACAGATTTACTTACCTTTGGAGGATTAGACTTAGTACGGGTAGACTCCTTCCTGCACCTTTCATCTTCCATTGGAACATATCCGTACTGCTTATTGTTCTTGAATCATAAGTTGTAACAAATTCTATAGGGGATAACTAGACAGATCAATAGAGTAGAACAAGAGGATTCAGGTGATAAACAATCCATACGGCAAACTGGAAGATGTATTAACTTCCTTTACGCTCTCATAAATGTACTCGCATTTCCAAGTAGCCCAATTTATTTTGATCCTTTTGTCCAGTCAGTAAAACACAAAGAAATCACAACAAGTGATGTCACTTAGGGATCCTTTTCGTGGAATCAAAGTGGTAGCGATGATATGGGCCATAATGTGAAATTTGAAGCATAACGATAAAGGACCAAAGTTGGTTGATATGGAGTTAGATTCAGATAGAAATTTCTTGGCTTTCTCAAGCCCACTTCAAAGTCCTCAGGCCAGTTATTGTTCATAAAAGGGACCACACCAGAAATTCAGTATCAAAAATATTCTCAAACAAAAAGTTGTTCAAGACAATTCTTGTGCCTAGAACAAGAGTCTCGAATTCACCACTATCTGGGGAAAGTCTACGATTGGCATGAACCATGTGAACAAGGTCTTCATAAACTAGAGATCTACAGAGGCAAAAAAGAAAGGACAGATTTTAAAATTTGAAAAAGTGGCTAATATTTCAAGAGGCATCTTTAAGTTGGGTAAGATTGATAACACATCCGGGAATAATTGAGTGATTTTTGAAGAAGAGGAAATTTTCTTTGTGAAGGTTTGTCCAGAATTGGTGCATCTCTTTTAGAGAGAGAGTTAGAAGGATTTGGATGGGGTTTCTTAGCAGAGGAGATAGGGTTGGAAGAGGGTCGTTGTATCTTAAGAAGAATGGACTGAGACAAGGACTCATCAAAAGATTATGTAAGAGGAATGGGGCTATTAGAGGAAATTCAAGCAATGTTAGCCATGGAGCTGGTTTTTGTCATGAGAGAGGGCGAGATTTAAAGAAGGAGAGAGAGGGAGAAGGAGAACTGGTTAAGAGAACCTAGAGAGAGATAGGAATGAAAAAATGAAGGGGCATGAAAGGGAACTAATGGAAGTGAAAGGACATTGCATGGGGAAGAGAGAAGGGATAAAAGGTGGCTTAGGAAACAGTGGGCAACCTTTTAATAGAAGATTTTTTGGTAAAATGGGTAAAATTGGACTAAGCAAAAAAAATATTGTAACAAAAAATATGACTCATAAGTCATTAATGCTAAATATTTTTCAAGATCTTTCTTCCAGTAAAAAATAAAATTAGACTAAGTAAAATGATTTGTGTCCAATAATATGACTCATGAATTATTAACACCAAATTTTTTTCTAAGAAATCAAGATTTTTTTGGATAAGAACCAATATTCGTCAAGATCATGGATAGAAAATACTTAAAGCTAATATACTTTTCCCTAAATACAAAGAACATTTAGCCTAATATTATCACATGTTCTAGGAATAATGTCAAAAGATACATTAAAATCAAGTAGTTGATGCAAGATTCAGAGAATTTATGTACAACAACTTCTAAGAGTTGTGTATACTGCACTGGTTGTTGGAGAGTCAACTAAAGTTTTGTTCCCTGCAGAGTCATAAGTTTGGGGCATCACTCATGAGAAGAAACTTTCATCAAAATAGCAAAGTTCTCATAAGAAAATGTTATAATTGTCAGGAATAATGTTAAAGCATGAATGGTAAAAACAATAATTAATTTCTAAAGGCTTAAAAAATGCCCCCCCTTTTTGAAAGTTTTAAAAATATATTTTCATAGTTTGGAGATTATTCATGAAAATTTCTTCATAAAAAAAGGAAGCTTAAAATATTTGAAAGCATCAACTGATAAAGTCAATTCATATTTGATTCTGACCTTGTCATATGGATAAAATATTTTGTTGAGGTCAGTACCCTCCGGGAGGAAATCTCTCTTATGAAAGAGTCGACTTTGAAGGGGGTATAGTCGACTCTGGTGACATTGTCTCCCGCATTGTCACTGAATCTGAGTGTTTTCCATATTCATTCATTTAAAACAGAAAATACCCTTTTCTTTCTAGCTATACTTTTGGAATATCCACTATCAATCCCTCCTTTTTATAGATTTTGTGGACATGTCCCTACAAAACAAGAAGATCAATTCTACTTAGATACCTAAGCGGTCTTGGGTACTTGCGGGTTATATGTACTTCCTTTGGTCTTTTTTTGATTGTTGCTGGCCTCTTCAGGGTATGTTCTAGATTCTAAATAACTTTAATATCAAAGTGCCATGGATTTCCATCAGGTTCCTCTTTGACATGTGTATAATGTGCAGGCTGTTTCTCTAAGATTATTTCTAAAGAATCAATGTAACTCTGATCTGGGTGTTGAATCATGGAGGATATAGTATCAAAAACATCAACAAAATCATATTGTATCCTCGAGATATTTTTGAAATTAACTTCTTTGAATCTTCTACACAAATCCTGCACCAGTTCTACGTAAGGGGTAATCTTAGAGTTCTTCACAGCCCATTCTCCCCATATTTGGTAAATCAACAAATCTGACTCTCCAATGACTAGCAATTCACGAACACCCATATCAAGTGCTAACTTGAGACCTAGGATGGAAGCCTCGTACTCATCCATGTTATTGGTGCACGAGAAGTTCAATTTAGCGCTTGCTGGGTAGTGTTGGCCTATTTTTGACACCAAAAATACTCTAATTCCTGAGCCTCTAAAGTTGACCACTCTATTAAAGAATAATCTCTATTTGAGTATATTTCTTCAATGTATTCTTCCATGAATAATATCTCATCATCTGGGAAGTAAGCTCGACGTGGCTTGTATTTATTATCAATCGGATTCTCAGCCAAATGATCTACGAAGGCTTTCCCCTTGAATTTTTTTTGAGTTATGTACAGATGTCGAACTTACTCTGCAATATTTTTACTTGTCTAACTTTCCCGTGGGCATGACTTTTTGAAATATATATGTAATACCCCGTATACTTCTAAGCTAGAAAACAAACCGTGTTCTTTCATGTGACCTGTATTTCTGTAATTCATATTTGAGTACATGACTTATGATGATTATCCTAGTGATAAGAGAGCTTATTATGTGTAAAACATGTTTATAAGAGTCACTTGGAGCAATATGAGCTAAGAGCTTTTGAACCAATCAAGTTTTGGTGTTTGATTTCACTAGGGTCTTCTTTGAATAAGAATAACTTGATGTATATGTAGATTTTGGTTGATTAAGACCCACCAAATTATAGATAATTGAATTATCTTTCCAACAATACCAATCTTGCCTTAATTCAATACTCGAGTGAAAATTTATGTCATTTATCATGTGAGGTAGTAAGGGGTCACAATAGCCCTGCGAACGATGTCTATTCAACCAAACTAGGGTTCTTGTCATGAGGGCTGCTTAGCCCAACTAGGGGTCATGCTGCGGGGGCTATCCCTACATAGTTTTAGCTTCTTAAGGGTCAAAGGGAACTTTGGTCCTTTCCCCTCAACCCCAAGCATCCAAAGCACGAATTATAACACCCAAAAGGGCATTATTTGCCCATCTTCTTCAAATCAACTTACATAAAAACCCACTCCTTTCTCAAGATCAATAATTCAAGATTTTACTCTCAAGACCACAAGAATTCAAGGTTTATTTTCAAGATTTATTCAAGAATCCATTCAATTAAGGTATGTGGGGTTATGAACAAGGATATTCTTTCATCTTTTTGCCCAAAACTAGTTTTAAAGATTGAATTTACATGAATTTCAATTTAGTGTTCATACCCTATTGTTATTATTTGAATATTATGATGTTACAAGTGATTTAAATGTTGATTTGCATGTCTATTTTCACATCTTTATACGTGTGATATGATTTTACAGATTTTTAATTGAGTTTTAAGCGTGATAATGTGAGTTTGATTTCATTACTTTGATATTGTTGAAGTATTTCAAGAAGTTTATTGAGCATGATGTCTTTCCATGAATTTGTATGAGTTTAAGGTATGGGTTTTAAAGGCCTAACTGTAAGTGTTAATATCTCAACAAAATTATGATTTTGAGCCTCTTTTAGAAATTGTTTACCAAGGTTTAAGAAAGAAAGTTGATATTTGATCCTAAGATAAGATAAGGAATCCACATTGTTCATACAGTTTGAGATTTAAAGAACAGAAGCATAATTGGTTTTAATTACAAACCCTTGTACTGTTTTGAGGTGGATTTCCTAAAGTTTTGAGTGATAAGTATGGAAGTAGTATTTAGCATTGAGTGGGGTATGATTCCAAAGCTCTCATACCCCAGAACTATGCGCCACCGTAGGTTTATAATTTGCCTAGAGTGGGCTAAACTAGTGATTACTTAAGATAAGGTTCTATTCTGATGGCCAAGGTAGAACAACTCTCCCCAATGTGGATAAGACGTTGGACTCCATGACATCTCATATGGTTTATGTTGGTTAAAAGAACCTCCCAAAGCCCTTAAGTCTTAAATCAAAATGTCATAACAGTTTTGAGAAAACTAAGCATAAAGGCTCATAAATTTACTCAGACATTGTCTTACTTAAGACTTCAGTTATCAGATTTCAGCTTTAAGTTTTAAGATTAATAAAGTTGAGCCCTTTTCACTTAGCCTACATGATTGGAAGGACATTATAAGAGTATAGTTTATTAGAACTAAGTGTGGTGACTCACAAGAGTTTCTTTTACGCTTCATTACTCATTATTTATGATTGTCAGTTTTATTATTCAAGCCAAGGTGAGTCACTCACATTTAGCATGCCATTTTGAAAGTTTATTTGAATTATTGCTTTTATTATTTTACTTATGTATTCACCCCCACATGCTCAGGACATTCCAAAAGTACTTATCCATATATACATCTATGTGCTACATTGTTTAATAATGTTGGTTCAAGTGCTCAGTCCCAGCAGCGTAATTGAAAGTAGACATCTCTATCTATATCCCGACAGTTGGTGAGTCCTTATGGTTTGACGACTCATTTATTCAAACTTTCAATTTTTTACAGTATTTGCTCGATTGTTTTCAATTCAGTTCGAGTCAGGTGGGGGTCTTTCCCAGCGACTCTTTAGTTATTAGAAGTAGAGTTTTTTCAAACTGTTAGACATATTTCAAATTTCCTATGCTAGTTGATTAGATTTTTAAGTTAAGCACTTTCAAACATTATATTCATTTAAACTCATATTTTAGTATTTCAGTAGATTCACATGCCTAAGTTACCTTTATTATGAGTTTCAAAATCATTAGAAGGCTCTAAGGGTTATCTTGGGCCTACTCGTAGTCTTGAGAATCGTGTGACATCTCGGGACACATTTTCGGGGTATTACAAACTTGGTATCA
Organism: Capsicum annuum; assembly: GCF_002878395.1. Lineage (NCBI taxonomy): Eukaryota > Viridiplantae > Streptophyta > Magnoliopsida > Solanales > Solanaceae > Capsicum > Capsicum annuum. The sequence continues at coordinate 234,560,836 of NC_061111.1, read as the reverse complement.
GAGCTTATGGTTTAAAGAGTCCTACAGAGTCAGACAAGCCACGTTACGTAGAGTCTTGATCATGGATGTAAAGCATGCCACATTTATGAGCAAGAGGCTATGGGAAATTTTAGGAAATCATCCTTTTCTTTCATGATCTATCATGCTTACAGTGCCTTTCTCTGCTTTTAACTCGTGCTCTTATGTGAAAGTTGAATATGCTTTCTCGCTAAGCTAATGCACGCAGAAACAATAACTAGCCACCATAGCCTACTGACCCTTTGAATGAGAATGTATCCCATGCTGAATTTTGGGTTGCCTTCCAGGCGTTGGTCCAAGCTGTGACTGCCAGTGTTCAAGGAAACCATCAGGCTGTAGTCCTACTTTAGTAGAATGGTGTTTTAGCTACAGCTAGAATTCATGACTTCGTGACAATAAATTTTCCTAAATTCTTTAGGTCGAAAGTAGGTAAGGACCCACAACTATATCTTGATGAGGTAAAAAAGATCACCTAAATTATGCATGTTACTGAGGAGGAGAGTTTAGAATTGACATCCTATAGGCTAAAGGATGTTGCTTATGATTGGGTGATGAAGTGGAAGAATTGTAGAGGTTAGAATGTGGCACCTATAAGTTGGAAGGTATTTTAGGATGCATTCCTAGAAAGGTTCTTTCCACTTGAGATGAGGGAAGCTAATATAGAGGAGTTCATGAACCTAAGGCAAGACTCGATGACAGTGAAATAGTACTGCCTTAATTTCAATCAGTTGTCTAAGTATGGTCCAGATTTGATAGATGACCGTAGATCTAGTATGAGTAAGTTTGTTACTGGAGTATCTGGATTGGTAGTCAAGGAGTGTAGGACTGCATGCTTATTGGGGATATGGATCATGCTAGGCTGATGATTTATGCCCAACAGGTTGACACAAAGAAGTTAAAGGGGTGAGAGAAGGGAAATAAGAAGGCTAGGACCAGACAGTTTGAGTATGGCTAGACACGATTTAGAGAGCGAACTCGTTCACAGTTTTAGGGTCACTCACATATGTTAGATCTATGTTCAACCAGTTCCCCCGCACCTAAAACTAGTTCGGAGCCGTGGGGTTAGACTTCTATGTCTAGGTCTCAGAATAGTGTGAATGGAATGCCCAATTACCCGACATGCACTAAGTGTGGTAAATCTTATCTTGGTGAGTGTTTGAGGGGAACTAAGGGTTTCTACAGTTATGGTATGATGGGTCAGTAAATCAAGGAATATTCGTATGCTCAGTAAGAAAACAAGTATATTTATCCCCAAATACAGGTTACTAGCACACTAGCTCCACTAGGTTTCCCAACCCCTTCTTAGGGAGCGTCATCCAGTATTAGTGGTGGTCTAAGCCAAAATCAGTTTTATGCCTTACCATCCTATCAGGAGAAGGAGAGTTCACCAGATGTTGTTACTGGCATGCTTTGTGTCTTTCATCTTGTTGTTTATGTGCTTTAGATCCTGGGTAAAATCTCTCTTTTGTGACCCTGTTAGTTGCAGTGAATTTTGAAGTAGGTCCTGAGCAGTTCTCTAAGACCTTCTTTGTTTCCACTCCAGTGGGCGAGTTAGTTGTTGCCGAATAAGTTTATAGAAAGTATCCTATCACTGTACTTTATAAGATCATATTAGCAGACTTAATAGAGTTAGACATGGTCCATATTGATATCATTCTAGGCATGGATTGCCTCCATTCCTGCTATGCATCTATAGATTATTGCACTCTAGTAGTGAAATTTCAATTTCCTGATGAGCCAGTCTTCAATTGAGAAGGTAATTCAGTGTTTCCCAATAATCATTTCATATCCTATTTTAAGGCCAGAAAGTTGATACCAAAAGGGTGCATTAATCATTTAGTTCAAGTCAAAGACACTGAGTTTGATGCTTCAACAGTTCAGTCAATTTGTGTAGTCAATGAATTTCCTGAAGTCTTTATTGATGATCTGCCAGGGGTACCTCCCGATAGAGAAATAGAATTTGGTATTGACCTTCTGTCAAATTCTCAGCCTATATCCATTCCTCCTTATTGTATGGCTCCAGTCGAGCTAAAAAAGTTAAAAGAGTAGTTTAAAGATCTCTTAGATAAAGGTTTCATAATGCCCAGTGTATCTTCATGGGGAGCTCTCGTTTTATTCATGCGTAAGAAAGATGGCTCTCTTCGAATAAGCATCAACTATTGTCAGTTGAATAATGTAACAATCGAAAACAAATATCTTCTTCCTAGGATTGACCAACTCCAAGATGCAAGTTACTTTTCTAAGATAGACCATAGGTCCGGCTTTCACCAGTTTAAATTAAGGGAATGTGATATTCCAAAGACAACTTTCAGAACCCGTTATGGCCACTTTGAGTTTCTAGTCATGTCACCTGATAAACTGAGTGTTCAAATAGTACCTAGACATGTTTGTCATCATCTTTATCGATGATATCCTTGTTTATTCCCGTAGTGAGGATGACCATACAGACCATCTTAGAATCGTGATGCAAACTCTTAGAGATAACCTGTTGTTCGCCAAATTTAGCAAATGTGAATTTTGGCTAATGTCAGTAGCTTTTCTCTGTCATATTATTTCTGGTGATAGAATTAGAGTTGATCCTCAAAAGATCAAAGCAGTAAGAAACTGGCCTAGACCCATCTCTCTATCAAACATCAAAAGTTTTTTGGGTTTAGCTGGCTATTACCAATGATTTGCTGAGGGTTTTTCCTATGTTGCATCCCTATGTCTAGATTGACTCAAAATAAATTTAAGTTTCAGTAGTCAGATTTTGTGAGAAGTTCTTTCAGGAGTTAAAGGCTCGACTTACTTCAGCCCCAATTTTGGCGTTACCTGATGGTACAGATGATTTTTTTGTTTATTATGATGCTTCTAGAGTTGTCTGGTTTATGTTTTGATGCAGAGAGGTAAGGTCATAACCTATGCCTCTAGACAGCTAAGCCTTACAAAAAAAACTACCTTACCCATGATCTTGAGTTTGCTGTTGTTGTTTTTTCCTTAAAAATCTGGAGGCACTCTCTTTATGGGGTGCATGTTGATGTGTTCACAGATCAAAAAATCTTGCAATATGTGTTTACTCAGAGAGAGTTAAACCTCCATTAGAGAAGGTGGTTAGAATTGTTAAAAAACTATGACATGAGTTTCTTGTATCATCCGGGCAAGGCCAATGTTGTGGCAGATGCCCTTAATAGACTGTCTATAGGTAGTGTTGCTCATGTGGAGGATAATAAGAAAGAGTTAGTTTAGGAAGTTCATCGGTTGGCCAGATTAGGTACGTGATTGGTTGACTCAGCTGAGGGAAATATTTGGGTTCAGTGTAGTTCAGAATCTTCCTTAGTTTTTGACGTGAAAGAGAAATAAGGACTCCAATTTGGTTAAGTTGAAGGAGTCAATTAGGGATTAGAAGTTTGAAGTTTTCTCCCAAGGGGGAGATGGTGTGTTGAGATACCAAATTAGACTATGTGTGTTGGGCGTTGATGGTTTAAGGCAACAAATTATGGTAGAAGTTCGTGGTGCACGTTACTTCATTCACCCAGGAGCCACTAAGATGTATCGCGATCTACGGGAAGTCTATTGGTGGAGTGGTTTGAAGAAAGATATCATAGAATTTATGGCCAAGTGTGACATTTGTAAATAGGTTAAGGTAGAGCATCAAAGGCCTGGTGTTACTTTACAAGAGTTTAGTATTCCCACTTGGAAGTGGGAAGAGGTGAATATGGACTTTGTGACAGGGATACCTCATTCGCGTCGGCAGCATGATTCAATTTAGGTCATTATAGATAGATTGACCAAATCATCCCATTTCTTGCCAGTTCACACATCCTACTCATCCGAAGATTATGCTAAGCTATATTTTAAAGAGTTGGTAAGATTGCACGAAGTCCCTCTGTCCGTCATTTCTGATAGGGGTACTCAATTTACCTCTCACTTTTGAAAAGCCTTTCAAAAAGATCTTGGTACCCAAGTTCACCTCAGTTCAGCTTTTTACCCTCAGACGGACGACCAGGCAGAAGGACCATTCAGACCCTTGAGGATATGTTAAGGGCATGTGTTCTTAACTTCAAAAGTAGTTGGGATGATCACTTGCTATTTATTGAGTTTACCTACAATAACAACTACAATTTGAGCATTCATATGGCATAGTTTAAGGCTATCCATGGGAGAAGGTGTAGATCACAGATCGATTGGTTTAAAGTGGGTGAGGCAGCTTTGATAGGGCCATATATGGTATTTGAAGCCATGGATAAAGTGCAATTGATTCGAGAAAGGTTGAAAACACCCCAGAGTCTTCAGAAATCCTATGCGGATGTGAGGAGAAGGCTCTTAAGTTTAAAGTAGATGAATTAGTTTACTTGAAGGTTTCACCCATGAAGGGGGTGAAGAGATTTGGCAAGAAGGGAAATCTTAGTACCCAATATGTAGGCCCTTTCAGAATCTTTAGTTGTGTTAAGAATGTAGCATATGAGCTTGAATTGCCTGCAGATTTGACATCCGTCCAACCAGTGTTTCATATCTCCATGTTAATGAAGTACATTGGTGATCAAACTATTGTAGTACCTCTAGAGGGCTCAGATATTCGAGATAGACTTTCATATGAAAAACTTCTAGTTAAGATTCTTGATCACCAGAATCATAGACTAAGGAACAAAGAAGTTCCTTTGGTCAAAGTTCTTTGGCGAAATTAGTCCATTGAGGGAACCACTTGGGAAATAGAAGAAGATATACGAGCTAAGTACCCTCACCTTTTCTCCACAAATTCAGACTCAGTTTAAGGTAACAAGTTTCCCTATATTTTCTCTTTTCCATTCTCAGTTCCAACTTTATATAGTTAGTTTCATGCTAATTCATGTGTTCACAAATCAGTTTAGTCATGCAGTGATGTTATGAATTATGCAATGTTTAATATGTAATTTCAGATCATTAGTATTCTTAGTATAGAAAATCTCATTCGAGGACAAATATTCCTAAGGGGGAGATATTGTAATACCCCGTATACTTCTAAGATAGAAAACAAACCGCGTTCTTTCGTGTGAAACCTCTATTTACATAATTCATATTTGAGCGCCTGACTTATGATGATTAGCCTAGTGAGAAGAGAGCTTATGATGTGTAAAACATGTTTATAAGAGTCACTTAAGAGTAATGTGAGCTAAGAGCTTTTGAACCAATCAAGTTTTGGTGTTTGATTTCACTAGGGTCTTCTTTGAACGAGCATAACTTGATGTATATGTTGAATTTGATAGATTAAGACCCACCAAATTGTAAATAATCGGATTAGCTTTCCAACTATACCAATTTTGCATTAATTTAATACTCGAGTGAAAAGTTGTCATTTTTCATGTGAGGCAGCAAGGGGTCGCGATAGATGAATATTCAACCCAAATAGGGGTCACGTCATGAGGGCTTCTTAACTCAACTAGGGGTCACGACGTAGTGGCTATTCCCTCACAGTTTTAGCTTTGTAAGGGTCAAGGGGAACTTTGGTCCTTTCCCCTCAACCCCAAGCATCCAAAAAACAAATTATAACACCCAAAAGGGCATTATTTGCCCATCTTCTTCAAATAAACTCACATAAAAACCCACTCCTTTCCTAAGATCAATAATTCAAGCTTATATTTCAAGATTTCTTTAAGAATCCATTCAATTAAGGTATGCGGGGTTAAGAAAAAGGATATTCTTTCATCCTTGTGACCAAACTAGTTTTAAAGATTGAATTTACATGAATTTCAATTTAGTGTTCATACCCAATTATCATTATTTGAGGATTATGATGTTACAAGTGATTTAAATGTTGAATTGCATGTCTATTTTCACATCTTTATACGTGTGATATGATTTTACAGATTTCCAATTGAGTTTTAAGCATTATAATGTGAGTTTGATTTTATTACTTTGATATTATTAAAGTATTTCAAGAAGTTTATTGAGCATGATGTTTTTCCATGAATTTGCATGGGTTTTAAAGCCCCAAGTTTAAGTGTTGATATCTCAACAAAATTATGATTTTGAACCTTTTTTACAAATTATTTACCAAGGTTTAAGAAATAAAGTTGATCTTTGATCCTAAGCTAAGATAAGGAATCCATATTGTTCATACAATTTGAGATTTAAAGAAGAAAAGCATAATTGGTTTTTTAATTACAAGCCCTTGTGCTGTTTTAAGGTGGATTTCCTAAAGTTCTAAGCGATAAGTGTAGGAGTAGTATTTAGCACCGAGTTTGGTATGATTCTAAAGGTATTATGCCCTAGAACTACGCGCCACTATAAGTTTATGATTTTCCTATAGTGGGCTAAGATAGTGATCACTTAAGATAAGGTTCTATTTTGATGGCAATGGTAGAACAACTCTCCCCACCGTGGGTAAGACATTGGACTCCATTACAGCTCACATGTCTTATGTAGGTTATAACAACCTCCCAAAGCTGTAATTATTAAATAAAAATATCAAAACAATTTTGAGAAAACTAAGTGTAAAGGCTAACAAATTTACTCAGACAATGTCTTACTTAAGACTTCAGTTATCAAATTTCAGCTTTAAGTTTTAAGATTGATAAAGGTGAGCCCAATTCACTTAGCCTGGATGATTAGAGGGACATAATAAGAGTACAGTTTATTAGAACTAAGTCTGGTGGCTCACAATAGTTTCTTTTACGCTTCATTACTCATTATTTATGATTTGTCAGTTTTATTATACAAGCTAAGGTGAGTCACTCACATTTAGCATGCCATTTTGAAAGTTTATTTGAATTGTTGCATTTATTATTTTACTTATGTATTCATCCCCACATGCTCAGAACATTCCAAAACTACTGATATATATACGTCTATGTGTTACATTGTTTAATAATGTAGGTTCAGGTGCTCAGTCCTAGCAGCGTAATTGGCCACGAGCATCTCTATCTATATCCCAACAGTTGGTGAGTCGTTACGGTTTCGCGGACCCATTTATTCAAACTTTTAGCTTTATGCAATATTTGCTCGATTGTTTTCAATTTAGTTCAAGTCAGCTGGGGTCTGTCCCAATGACTCTTTAGTTATTAGAAGTAGAGGCTTGTCAGACTATTCGACATATTTCAAATTTCTAGTGTTGGTTGATTAGATTTTTAAGTTAAGCACTTTCAGACATTATATTAATTTAAGCTCAGTTTAGTTAAGATAGTAAATGCATTATTTCAGTAGATTCACATGCCTAAGTTACCTTTATTTTGAGTTTCAGAATCAGTAGAAGGTTCAAAGGGTTAGTTTGGGGCTACTCGTAGTCCTGAGCACCGGTGACATCTCGGGACATGTTTTTGGGTCATTACAATATACTTTAATGGATCTATTCTAGAAATGAGATACATTGTATACAAGGATAGATAATGACTTTTGTGCGACCTAGGTCATAGCAAAATATGTTCTTTCTACAAGAGTATAACGAGCCTCATATGGCATGAACTTTTTACTCAAGTAGTATATTGCTTTCTTTTTCTTATCGGTCTCATCATGTTCCTCGAGGATACACCCAAAAGCATTTTCTAAGACTGACAGGTAAAACAATAATGGAATTTATTCCCTTGGTGGAGACAAATAATCCTTGATTCTGTCAAAAGCCTTCTGACATTTTTCTGTCCACTTATTTAATGCATATTTCTTCAACATCTTGAGAATTGGCTCACATATGACCATTGATTGGGAAATTAATCTGCTAATGTAATTCAAACAACCCAGGAAACTCATAACCTTTTTCTTGGTCCTTGGTGGTGGTAAATCCTGAATTTTCTTGATCTTGGATGGGTCGAGTTCGATGCCCCTTCTGCTGACCATGAGCCCTGGTACTTTGTTGATTGGCACACCAAAAGCACATTTAGTAGGGTTCAATTTCAAGTTTTACTTTCTCAGTCGATTGAAGAACTTTTCCAAGTGTATAAGAGATATAATCTATTATAAGATTTGATAATTACATCATCCACGTACACCTCAATTTCTCTATGAATCATATCATGAAAATCATCATCATAGCTCTTATGTACATCCCACCAGCATTTTTGAGACCAAACAACATTACCTTGCAGTGATAAACACCCAAGGTGTAATTAACACCGTCTTTTTTGTGTGTTCCTCATCCATTAATATCTGATGATACCAGGCAAAACAATCCACGAAAGACTGCATTTCATGCTTCATACAATTATCGATGAGGATATGGATATTGGGTAGTGGAAAATTATCTTTAGGACTAGCTCTATTCAAATCTCTGTAGTCAACACAAATTTTGATCTTGCTATCCTTTTTTGGCACTGGAACAACATTAGCTATCCAAATTAGATATATTGTGACCTATACAACCTTAGATTGAATTTTCTTTGTCACTTCTTTCTTGATCTTCAAACTCAAGTCCGACTTGAATTTCTGCATTTTTGCTTTACTGGGTCAGACTCAGGATTGATTGGTAACTTATGTGATACGGTATTGGTGCTTAACCCATACATATCATTGTAGTACTAAGCAAATATATCAATGTACCCCAAAGAAAGTGGATGAGTTCCTATTTCCGTGCCTTTGCTAAGTGAACACTAACCCTTGTCTTCTTGACTTCATCGTGGTCTCCTAGGTTGACTATTTCAGTTTCCTCCATGTTAGGCTTCTCCAAATTTTCAAATTCTTATATATCTTCCATTAACCACTTTGCATCATAGCTTTACTTTCATCATGAGTCACCTCACTCTGTTCATTTAACCCTTGACATGGCATGACATTGGCAGGTTTAAATTATTGTTACTTAAACAAACAAACAAACCAAGTTAGGTGATAACAAGTTAATAAAAAATGGTAAAATAAATATAATCACATTTCAAAATAACTTCTTAGATAAAGGGAAGCTCTTTCATTGAAATTCGAGAAATATTTAGAAACTATGGTTCATGACTAGCACAAATACGGGCCCATGCCTTTATGAAAATAGTAAAACACGAGAAGTGTTGAAACCTAGGGGTTGCACCACACTGTAAGGGATCAAATCCCTCAAAGTCAATCATATCCAAAAACACAGTGAAGCAACCAGAAACATAATACAGTTTAGTAAGAGTAAAGGACACAAGATTTAACATGGAACCCCCTTGCTAAAGGGAGGAAAAACCACGACTTGTCCTTATAAGCTCTCCAAAATCCACTATAATAAACCTCTTGATTAAAGACTCGACTTGAAGCTAAATCTAGGATCCTCCTACTTGTAATAACTCTACTACAAGCTCAACTTGACAACTCTGCAAAGACTCCTTAACACTGATTAACACTAATCACTATCAAACTTAGGTAACTCTACCTAAGCATTCTCTAAGCTAAGAAATCAAAAGAACATTACTCTTATAGACTGAGTTTCAATCAAGAGCACTTTCTATTTCAGAACACATATATAGCTAAGAGCTTGAGCAATGTTGAATATGAGTTTTTGCCTTTTTCTCTCTTCAACACTCTTTTGAATATGCAAAAACTACTTGATATAGAAACATCCTTTTTATTTTATAGATGAGTGATGATTAGGGTTTACATGAAATTTGACCAAGTTTCCTAAATAGTACAAGCAACACCTGCAGTGTTTGTGACACAAGAGCACAAAACTGTGCAGACGCATCCCAGCTGTATTGTTGCCTTGAACATCCAGGGACCTGGTCCTTTGTAGTTATTGCTCATCATCAAAATAATATACAATAATTTCCCCTTTTTAAGGATGAAAAACTAACCATAGGGTTTTGAGCATCAATGCTCATGTTTATTTATCATATTTAGTCAATTTGATTACCACTACTGAAGATGAATGTCCACCCTATCAAGTAACACCATGCTTACACAACTTAGGGACTTGGTCCCTTATCGTCAGTTGCTATCAAGATTTAATTAATTCCCCCTATCATCATGAACCATTGGTCATTTAGTGCATTTTCATACTCCCCCTATCACTATGCCTCTAGATCTTTTCCTCAAAGACATCATCACACATGTGCACTTGGTATCTAGTCCCTAACATCATTAGTACATTCCTAAAACACACACACCTACATACAATTGGTTCATAACTCATGAAATTAATCTTTCCCCTTTTGGCATTATTGAAAAAGAACAACAGTAAACCAAGAGTAAAATTAGCACAGGTTAGTTAACTCATGGCCATTGGGGAAACACTAACATGAAGAATAAATTTAAAATAAAGGAAATAGATGAGGAAAATAAGTAGAAATTCATTCATTGTTAGCACCATTACAATATCCCAGAGACTGACATAGAAAACTATCACACTAGGATTCAGGTAGAAGGGGGCTTAGGGGGGAGTGATATTAGCAACTTATCCATTCTAGCATCCTCAATAGCATGAGCATCCAATAAATAATTAGTGAGGGTTTTAACTTTAGTATTCAACCCTTGAACCTCACCAGTTAATTCTACAACCATGCCCTTGAGCTTTGCATTTTCTGCTGTAAGTTCTTCAATAGCACTAGGTCCCTCTGAGGATAACCTTTGATTCTATATTTTCAGGTGCACTATTTAAATGTCCTTTCCTACTAACACAATCCTCAGCTCCTCTATTTCATTGGTTAAGCTTTCTTGAGAAGCCAAAAGCTTTGATACTTGGGACACTGTTCCCATTTTTCCTTTAATGCATTCATTCTCCACTAAGGATGTTAGACTAAACTTTTGTTTGATTGGTCCTGGGGTTCCCCTTGTCCCTATTACTCTAAAGTGATCAAACACCTTGTTTAGGAAGTATCCATAGGAATCCCATGTTTCCCTTTCTTTCTATAGATCACCTTCTTCATGTGCTCTATCATAAGAGCAGGTAAGCTTATCAACTTAAACTTACTCAGATATTCGATCAAGAACAAGTCAATACCGTAGGAACTACCTTTTTCTTTGATCTGGGTAGAATGACCTTGTTCACAAATTCAAAATCTAACTAGAACTCACATGTGAGAAATTTTTTCTTTACACTAGCTATTGAAGTTCCACCTACTTTTAAGGCTTCAATCATCAATTCTGTTGAGGGTTGTTGTTTTACAACAGTCCTTACACCTATTATAGGTACATCAAGGATTTTTCCCAAGCCCTTTTCATCTATATATATCTCCTTTCCTTCCACTAGACTAGTTAGACTCATCTCATCTTCTGAGAAATTTATAGTGTAATAAAATTCTCTAACTTCATTTTCAAACACCATGGGAGCTAATTCTTTAAGTAGGTGCAACCAACCTTAGTGTTCATATATTCCACCAATTCCACCATACCAGGTTTCTCATAAATCTTTGGATCAAACACTTTTCTAGACATCACTTCTGGGTTTCCAAGACAACATTTCTTGCTTCTCTAGAGACAACCTTTTTTTCTTCTTCTCTTTGAGTCATTACTTGGTTTTTCTTCAACAAGCTTTCTCTTCTTGGGAACAAGTCCCTCAAAGACTTTCTTCTTCTTCTTCTTCACAGTTAATATTTTTTTCCTTTCTTAGAAGGCTTCTAGATTTTGAACCAGAGGACCTGGTACTTTCAGTAACATGAACTTCTTGTTTTCTCTTCTCGATTGCAGCAGCAATATCTGAATAAATTTCCTTACTTTATCCAACTTCTATTACTTTAACATTTTCTTCTTCCACCATAACAACTTTCCTAAGTTTTCTTTTTTTAGTGGTAGAAGATTTACTAGCCTTCATAGCATCATCCAATAATTTTTTTTAGACCCTCTACTAGAATAGGATCTAGTCACTTGTTCACTAGATTCAATCAATTTCCCTTTTTCTTCACTGTCCGTTAGTCTATTCATTTTTCAATTCAGAGGTATTTTATTCTCATCCTCTTTATCTTCCTCATTTGGAGGTAATATAAACTTCTCATCCTTTGTTAAATTATCTTTTTCTCCTACTATGTTCCTTTCTGTATTGATAAAGTTTTTCTTCAGATCATATGAAAGTAGAAGAAAATTTTTAGCCACTAAATTTATGCTGCTAAGTGAATCAGATTTCTCTACATGAACTCCTTCATCACACATTGGGAAAAGATGTGGTTTGACTCATAAAGGTTAGGGGAACCAGGTACAGGTAAGTTCTTTGACATTTTAGTACCTTTCAATTTTTCAAAGTGAATAGATATTTATTCAACTTTGGAGGATTTTGGTTCTTTTGAGGAAGGGGGAATTTCTGATTGAGAAGTTTCTTGTTAAATTAGTGAGTCAGATCCTTGATTTAAGTCAACTTTCAAAGCTAACTCAGCAAGATCTTTAATGGATGCAAAATTTTTGACAGGAACGATTTCACTTGGGATTTCTGGAATATCAAGTAAAGGTGTTATAGGTAAGACACTTTTTGATTCTTGAGGAGGATCAGAGGATAATTCTTTCATGGGCATTGAAGAGGATGGAATTTCTGCTATTTTGAATTTAAAAAAGAGGACCAGTTTAGTTCAAGGACGGAATACTTTAGAAGGATACTTTAAGTTGATTAAGAAGAGAATAAAAAATATATAGGATTTGATTTTGTAATTAAGGAGATGACCATTTGACATTTAAGAGGTATCTTCTTAGATTGACGTGTTTAATCACAAAAGGTGTGACTGTTCACATTTGTTTTTTAATTTGAAATTTTTCCTTAGATAGGAGATGACATGTGGCCTTTTTAAACAAAAAAATGAATTTTTAAGGCACATTATTTTGGTAATAACCTGAGAGATGGGGCCAGGTCCCTTTCTTTTTGACTGAAGTTTGTACTTGTGTTTATTTCAACTGTTCTTCTCCTAAGCTATTCCCATGGGTATATACCTGCAAGGGTATGAAACTGAGTTATATTAACATGTACCTACTTTTTTATGGATATCTGTCTCTTAACATAGCTAATTTTGAGGAGGGACACTGACTAAAATATTAGGTCAGGGTATTTTGATCAAGCTCAGTCTCAACTTGCTTTTCAGAATAGGTCTGAGGACCAGGTCCCAAACTTTGCTTCACTCATACTACCTAAATTTCCTTCTTCTAATATGAATTCCTTTAGGACCTGGTCCATTGGAATCAACTATTTTAAAATAAGACACTTCCACCTTAAAGTGTCTTGAGAAAGAGAATCTAGCCAGATCTTCCAATATTGAGCTTGGAACACATACTATCAACAATCTATTCCTGATTGAAATCCCCTTTCTCATACCTAGAATCATGATCATAAGTTGGATTTGGGAACCCACTTAAGTTTAAGATCCCAGTAGGAGGACAATGGTGTGATCAAATCCTTATTGGCCCATCTAGGTAGAGACTTTATTTTCACACTTTTTAAAAGTTTGGAACCCTTAGGATGTGAATTCCTTTGCAGAATGTCTTTAGTACTGCTTATTTTTAATTTTACCCAATACTGGTATCTTTCCTTCAAGTGCCCATCTCTTCCATAGTGAGTACATAAAGGTTTATGAACCTTATTTCTAGCATCATGAGCAACTTTTCCTTATTACCCAAAAGGTTGTTATTATCCTTGATAACCAAGCCCCTTGCCATTATTTGCACCTTGACTAGTCAAATTAGAAAGGATATATGAAGATGCAGTCCAATTAAGAGATCTATTAAGCTCTTCTTTTAAATGGACCAGGTTCCTTTTTAACTCGTCATTCTTATGAATTGCAGACATAAGGTGTTTTTGATAATCCATCAACCTTTCCTCAAAATCAATTTAAAGCCTTGAAGGTTCTTTCTTCCCTTGTCCATCTACCTGATTACTCATTAAACTTAAATTTTTAGATTTTATCTTTGTGAACAATTCTTCAGCTTCAGAAATTTGGGGAGTTAAAGAACTCAGTTCAAGATCTTAGTATCAAATTTTACTTCCAATGTAATTTTCTCAGCGGTCAGTTCATATACAGAGTGAATCAAGATACTAGCAAGATTTTTTTTAATCTTCCTATTAGAGTAGTTATCTAGGTTATCCTTAATGTCAGAAAGAGTTACCTGTTTTTCTTCTTCATCTTATGTGTTGGCCATAAAGGCAAACAAGGAATCATAAATAATTGGACTATCTTCCACTACCAACGTAGACATATCTCCAGGTTTCTCATCTCCAGTAGATTTACTGGAAGAATCTCTCCATGCTATAAGAGATTGCTTTACAACATTATCAGCTACAGCTTTTCTTCTTGAATTTTCAGGGACCAGGTCCCTGTTCTTTCCCTTGTCACCTCCAGTCTTGGGCTACTCTTGATAATCCAATTTGTGCATTAGACAGTCCTTAATGAAATACTCTTAGGACTCACATTTGTAAAATACTTCAACATTGCTTCCTCTTTTGCTTCTTCTTCTTCTTTTTTAGAACTAACCACTCTCCCTCATAGCTTTGACAATCCTTTTTGCAAAATAGGCAACATCAGTGTCTTTTTTTGCTGAAGCATATTTAGAAAGCCTTCATTGCCCATTTTTTTTCCATTTCTACTTCATTCTTCTACAGGCTTTGCTGCTTCTTGAGCTCATGGGTTTTTAGATTTCCAATTAGTTCATCCATAGTGATGGTATTCAAGTGTTTTCCTCAGTTATAACATCTACTTTGCTTTCCCAGGATGTAGGAAAAACACCAAGAATCTTTATCACCTTCTTCTACAATGGAATCACTTCTCCCAAGCATTAAAGATCATTTGTGATAGAAGTGAATCTTGTATTTATTTTTGTATTATTTATCCTTCTTTCATGGTGAAGGTTTCATACTGAGTTGTCAAAATGTCTACTTTTGAATCCTTCACACAAGTGGTACCTTCACGAGCAGTCCTCAAGCAATCGTAGATCTCCTTGGAATTTTCACAAGCTGAGGTACTGTTATATTCATCAGGTCCAATACTACACACTAGAAGTTTCTTTGCCTTGCAGTACTTTTTAACTTTCTTTCTATTTTTATCATTGAACTCTCTTCTTTTTTTAATTACCATTCTTGTTATTTCTGCTTCTTTGACTTCTTTAACTCGAACATAAGGGCTATCAAGAATTATGTTTATAAGTTCACTACCTCAGCCATAATAAAGTCAAACATCCTGGTTTTCCACCAACCATAGTACTGCCCATTAAATCTAGGTGTTATAGTAGTAGATTGCCTTTCTTCTAGTTTAGGTGGAGAAACCATGCTAACCAAATCACTCTAGCTGTGAACCTTTTATAGTGTTATGGCTCTGATACCAATTGTTGAAAACCTAGGGGTTGCACCACATTATAAGGGACTAGGTCACTCAAAGTCGATCACAGGAAAAAACATAGTAAAGTAACTAGAACACAATACAATGTAGGAAAAGTAAAGAACACAAGATTTAACATGGAAAACCCCTTCTCAAGGGAGGAAAAACCACAACTTTCCCTCATAAGCTCTCCAAAATCCACTCTAATCAATCTCTTGATTACAGACTTATCTTGAACCTAACTCTAAGTTCCTCCTGATTGTAATAACTTAACTACAAGCATAACTTGACAACTCTACCAAGACTCCTCAACACTGATTAGCTCTACTAAGTATCAAACCTAGGCAACTCTACCTAATCATTCTCTAATCAAAGAAAACAAAAGAACATTAAGAAGAAAACTTGAGACATAAAAGGTTGGATCGCGGGGCCTCCTCTAGATCATCATTGATTTTTAAAGCTAGTAGTAATTGCCCTTTCAGCTACCATGGTAGGCGATGATTCATGAGAGAAGTGGATGTCTAATTTTTCAAAGTCTCTCCTAGTGCAACCCTCCTCACCCCACTAGCCTCTTGGAAATCTTCTAGTATAGCATTGCATCCTTTGAACATATTTCCTATCCCATCACCTAAACTATTATCTATCGATACCTCACACATAGGAAATTGCTTGTATAGTAGTGGCAACATCTTAGGTAAATCCATCTTTGAATATCTTCATTCTTATCTTTCTTTATTGGCTTATATCCTAACCCATATCTATATTTTTTTGGGGACCATAATTGGCTCAATAATTCCTTCCAAATTCTTACCCAAGCCTAGGCTGGGCTCAAATCCATTTCTCAACATCACAGTCACAATTATGTTGTAGATCGAGGGAACTGGCATTTAGAGTGCTGGATTTCTCTCCGCAATATTTATAATTTCCATTGTATAAAAATTACTACCCCTTAGAGTATCTTTAAGGACATGCACATAACCATTAGGGTGGATCAAATATCTCCCTTCTCCTTGAATGACTATCTCTTGGTCTTCCTAAATTAATTTTAAAAATTAATGAAGAGTCAACAAAAATGCTTTGGAACCATGAATCCATGGCCTCGGTAAAAGTAGGTTGTAACTAGGTGGATATCCATAACATGAAATTTAGTCTTGAATTCTGCAGGTCCTAGCTAGATGTACAAGTCAACTTCACCTATAGTATATCTTTTCCCTCCATCAAAAGTTCGCACATTAACATGGCTTGGGTGAACCTTTCCCAAGTCGTAGCCTATTTAAAACAATGTAGAAAGAGGACAAATATTCAAATAGATCCATCATCTCTCAATACCCAATTAATTATGTAGTCATGAAAATTGACGATAATGTGCAAGGTTTTGTTGTGCATTACCCCCTCAAACGGCAACTCTTTCCAACTAAATGATATACGGTGACTTCCCATAACATTCCCTATCATTATGGATAGATTTTTAACACTCGTGCTTTCAGGAACATATGCTTCATCTAGGACTTTCAAGAATCTTGTAGGTGGTATTACGAACTCATTAATAATGCCCAAATAGAAATCTGGGCTGGAGTTTTTTTCAAATGCTTAACAATTGAATATTCCTTTGGATGCATATGCCTCCAAATTTCTTCGACCCCCCCTTCAATAATTGGACTTTTTTATGAATCCTTCCTATTGGTCAAATCTTCAGGAATATAGCATCGTCCAGATAGTCCGATCCCTAGAACAATGATAGTCTATACAACAAATTTCTTTCTCAGTTGTGGCGGAGCAAATGCTTAAGTCAGGGATGTAATCACTATAAATGAGGGCATATATTGATACTTAAGGAGGCCATGACTCTCTTTATCTTCTCCACTCCTTCTATTCTTTTTGGATTTTCTGAATCCACCTTAGTAATAGTCTTACTAGATATCCACTCGCCCTCTATTTAGATTATGTTAATCGTGGCTCCCCTTGATTAGGTAATAGATTACTATTGACATTTGGTGTTGATTACTAAAGAGAGATAAAGTCTTGGATCTTATATTTTAGGTTAATGCAATCCTCTGTATTATGCCTGACCGCTCCTGAATGATAGATAAAAATTTGATCAGCATGAAAGAATAAAGAATTAGGATTGATAGGTTTTCGTTAGATATGCTACAAATAACCAGATGCTTTTAATCTTTCAAAGAGCTGGGTACAACTCTCAGCTAATGGTGTAAAGTTTTGTGGAGGTTTCTTTTTGAGGTTTGGATGAGGGAGGTTGTAAAGATTTTGATCAGTGGGAGGAGGTACTCGATGCTAGTTTGGAGGTGCTTGGACATTCATTTTATGGTTTGGAAGGGTAGCTTGGACATGAGGCTGATAATTTGGCTGTGAAACTTGATATTTGGTTAAAATATTTGGTTATGGAGCTTGGTAGCGGTATAGGACATTTGGCTATAGAGCTTGGTATTTGGGTTGGCTATTTGGAAGTGGAGCTTGCTATTGGGATTGGATATTTGCAAGTGAAGCTTGATATTAGGATTAGATATTTAGAAGTAGAGCTTGGTATTGGGGTTGGGTATAGAATACAGACTGAAGACTTGGGGGCGGTGGAGAAGAAAAAATATTCCTGGGCTTGAATTTCTTCTTCAATTTAGCAACATAAATAGTAGAGACCACAGTTACATCTTCTCTTTTCTTCTTTGGGAACACAAAAGACATATATAATGTTGGGGTTTTGATAATCTTCCCTATTTGAATGCCTTCTTCAATAGATTCCCTGATTTTTACCAAATCTACAAATGTTTTTCTAACCGTTAATGCCATCCTAATATAAAATTCTCCCTCTTGAGCATGAGAGAACACCTATACCATTTCTTATTCAGACATGAGAGGTTGTACCTTAGCAGTTTCTTTTCTCCAATGAAAGGCATAGTCTTGGAAATGCTCATCATTCATTTACTTAATTTGGTCTAGTGAGTGTCAGTCAGGGACTATTTCAATGTTAAATGCAAACCTATCGAGAAAGCTTTTAGACAATGCCCTCCATCCATACCATCTTTTTAGTTCTCGAGAGATAAACCACTCTAAAGCTTTGCCACTTAAGCTTCAGCTGAATAAGTGCATTGTAATACCTCATTTCATCCTACCCAAACCATTTAATCGCAATACCTTATTTGATGAGCCATTGGATTTTCGGTGTTGTTGAATGCTTCAAATTTATGGATAGGTAGATCTACCCTCGAGTGCACATAGAGATCATCTTACCCCTGACCATCACTATCCCCTATCCCATAAGATTCTTCGATCCTCATAAGCTCTTTATTTATGGCGAGCGAGTTTTTTCATGCTTGATCCTCCATTATTTTTTCTTCTCCTTATAATGGTCTACCTCGGGATTAGAAAAGGGGTTGTAGAGTCAGAAGATGTAATGACATGAGAAGGATTTGGGATGGTAGCTTGATTTTTAGAATGAGATAAGGTTGGGTGGTAGATAGAAAGGACATTTTGGAGATTGAGGATGCTTTATTATATTTGAAAGTGGCTTGGTAAAATTTGAGATGGATTTTGCAAAATTAGGGATGAATTTTATGGAGCTGTGAATGGATTTTGTGGATTTGGAAATAAATTTTTTGGGGTTGGAAATAGATTTTATGGGATTAGAGATGGATTTTATTGATTAGAGTTAGATTTTGTGGGGTTAGGTATGGATTTTGTAGATGGTAAGCATCTGGTTTATTTTATAGATTGGTGTTTTGGAAAATGTGAACTGGTGGATTATTGATTATGGGATCTATGGTCAATTGGAAAGCAGAGGCAGACAATATGTTATTTGGATGATTCTTGAGAATGGGAGTATTAAGGAGAGGAATTTGGAGTGGAGGCTAGTGTCCTCCTGGAACAAGAATGTTGATGGTAATGGCCAAATTAGCCAAATCTCTAGTACAATTCATATCCTCTTGAAGCATTTCTATTTTTCTCTCAAGTTCAGCAATCATCTCATTTTTTTGCTATTACATTGTCCCTGATGGTCAATGTGTTATCCTCATCACTTCCAGTCATATTTGAATAACGGCTAGGGAATGGGATTTTACGAGCTTTTGACCGAGTGAAGTAAGGATGTTCAACCAACTTATTTCAATTCGAAGTAGTTTTTTGTTATCTGCAAAGTAAAATAACTTAAAGAAAGAACTGTTAGATCCCATACATGATAAACAATGCAAGATATTTGACAAAAAATAATCACATAAAGTTATTTTCATCATAGTCAAACTGACCCACAAGAGCATAAAGTATAAATTTACCTTTAATTCATACAAACAGACATAACACATAAGATAGTTATATCTCATAAAAACATTATAATAAGCGAGTATTTTAATTGGGTGACCTTTTTGAACCAAGGGTTGGCCTAGCAATTTTGAAGGAAATATATGCCTTTTAAAACAGAACCATTTATCCCCCCAAATTTCCATAGATATATAAAAAGGTAATAAATGCCTACAATATTGCAAAAAAGGGATACAATCTTTCGGTAAAGGGAAAATACATGAAAGAAAGAACAAGGTCCTATGTAGGGGATAGAAAAACTAGCTCTTAGATTCTCCTTCATCGAGCTTTGCCCTCTTATCTTAATCTACCTCTTACTATTTGTGATATCTGTTTATGATTAGGTGACTCCCGCATAATTATGCCTTACTCTCATAGGTCATCTCCCTATGCTATCAATCTGGGAAACCATCCAATCATCTAAATAAATCAAACACTACCTAACATCATCAACCTTTTGCCTGGCTCGCTTTAACTCTTCTCTCAGCTGTTGTATGGTTGTAAAATACCCTGGTTTCTAGACCTTATAAAATTTCCTAAAATTCTATTATCTGGACCCAAATGACTCAAGGGTACGAGTCATATATTGGGGTACAAATGATATGGACCTCTCATACACTGACCAGTGTTGGTTGGTGAGATTGGATGGGACACTGAAAGGGATACGACTTGGTGTGGTATGAGTCATATGGTTCGATATGATTCGTTTGGGTTAAGTTTTTCCTTAGACTTGGTACTTAAGTTAGGTTTGAGTATGAGTGGATCACCACGATCCATAAGTCAGGGTATGAATCATACAGGGGACTTGCATAGAGGACAATGCTTAAGCCTCTTGGTATTCTATTCTGCTAGGGGTACAGGTTGATGGTACAAATTATTTACTATGGTATGACTTAATTTGGATGAGTCATATACTAGAAAGTGTTGGGTTCAGGGGTTGAGGATTAGAATATGAGAGGCAGGTACCACTCGTAAGGGTCAGTCGTATCCCTGTGATGGAATTTTGTGCAACTTAAGTGGTGGTATTCTGAACATTTCCCCACTTAACCTAATGAGTCCCCATGACTTTTAACTCTCTTAAAAGGTTATTTTCCCTATTATTCTATTAATTAAAACTTAGAAACTCTCTCAAAACACACCATAATTCTCTTAAGAGCTTTTGGGGCAAGGAAGCTAGGGTTTTCAGCTACACGGATAATTTGGGGATCTTGTTAGTGATTTCTATCCATGTACTGTAATGCCCCAAATCTGGTACCTGGAATGCTACATGGTGCTCATGGCTCCGAAGGACCACAAGCAAAGCTATGACTGAAATCTATACCTGTATACTGCATAAAATACTAAATAATATGGAAATATGAACTGAAAGGCCATATTGTTCACAGATCTGAAGTAAAATGTAACATCAGAAAAGGCATATAAAATACCCAAAACAACTGAAATAACTGTTTGAACATAATAGTCTAGAAAGCCACTAACTGACTGAACTGTCTGAGTAAAGAGTTGATGGGACATATCCCCAACTAACTCCAACTGATAAACTACTTGATGAGATAATAAAAAAAATAATCCTGTCCTCAAAATATGAGGACTCACTTCTAACTCTGATTACTGATACTGGAATCTACTGCTGCTCTGGAGCTCGTGTCTCTGAACCTATGGTATAAGACACCATAGCGCGAATTTGTCAGTACTATTAAATATACTGGTATGCATTTAAGGTAGGCTAAATGCATGGGGTTCAGATGTATGAACAAAATATTAACTGATTGGCCATCATGAGGGTGAGAATACATGCATAAGACATAATAACTGACACTAATACCATGAATACATGATTTCTGAATCTGAATACTGATAACATGACATACTGATAACTGATATAATTTGATAACTGATACCACAAGTGACTGTATCTGACAGTCCTAAAATCTGAAGAACTATATTAGTTCTTTTACTAAGACTAATACTGAAATAGTGAGAGGTAGTTATTTAACCGACATTCCCCTAATACGCCATTATAGCTGAGTTGGGGTCCAATCTGTAACCCCATTTGGAATCTTGTCAATATCACGCCACTAGTAAGGACAAGCTATAGGTGACCCCTATCTAATAGTGTCCCCAAGAGAGAATGGTGGGGCCCTTATCTAACAGTGCTTATCCACCTCATCAACCCTCATCGAAAAGTATTGATGTCTCAACCTATGCTGGCTACATAGTTCTGGAATGTAGGGATGACTTCTAAGGATCACACCCTTATCTGACAGTGTGTGTCCCCATCCTTGGGTTCACTCGATGTTAATTCCTACTCCATCTAATTAGACACTAAACATGATTTACTAAACTGAACATGGACTGGGTTACTGAATTCCGTTAACTGACGGAATACTACTGATATCTAATAACTAATTGAGTTCATGTGATCATGGAGATTTCCTGAGTCATAAGACTATCTGAAGTCTACGGATTCATATCTTGATTGAGAGTATCGTAAAAACATGACATGGCTCTAGGCACACAACTAATGTTTTGGGTACAAGCACCCCCAGGACTCGATGGAAGGAAACTGACAAAACATGACTTACTTGAATACATAATAATCACTATAATACATTTATTGAAGCATTTCATCAAATATGTGGTAGGCATAAACTTGTACATACATGGGGATTTCATGATATCATGTTAGTTGGGAATTTTTCTTCATCTAGGCATTTAATCAAACACATAGTAGACATAGTATAGTAAACAACATTGTACAATAATTAATCATCATGGTTTAATTCTAATTTCATCATTCAAGGGTTTAATCATAGGTTTGCATAAATCCATATCTACACTAATAACCCACATAGAATTTATCACTCAATCATGGAATAGGGTCCCATTAATCCTTATCAACATGAACAAAGTAGCCCAACTATGAAATTCATAAAGAAGACCCATAACGTGAATTTAGAAAAGAGATTCTTGGACTTCATGGATGAAAGGGGGCCATGAATGAGCACTGTGCATACCTAGGTTGAGTTTCTTGATGTTCTTGAACTTGAAGAATTTGGATCTCTTAATTCTTGAAGAAGATTTGAATTTTGTTCTTGGGATTAATCTTAGAGAGAAAAACCCTAGTTTTGTTTTTGTGAAATAATAGTGAATAAATGAGCTGAGGTTGGATATAACAGGGTATATATAAGTGGGTGGTAAATGAACAAAATACCCCTATTAAAATAACTTAAAATAGCTGAGCATTTTACGTGACAGTGGGGTGCGACGGTCCATCGCTGGGTCAACGGTCCGTTGGACCTCTCTATCGGACTGAGACAAAACTGGGACCTACTGCCATAAAGCGATGGTGGGGTGCGATGTCCTATCGCTAGGTCGATGGTCCATCGGACCTCTCTATCGTACTTATCCAAAAACTGATTCACTGCCTCCACGCGACGGTGGGGTGCATTGCTCCATCACTTGGTCGACGGTCCATCGGACCTTGCTGTCGTACTCATCCAAAGAGATGGTTCACAACCTTAATGTGATGGTCATGGTCGATGGTTCGTCTCTTGTTTGACGGTCCATCATCCTGCACCATCGCACCTGGGTGGTTTTTTCTGCCTTTTGTATTTCGACCATAAATTCTTCATCTGACATCGGATTTTGATAAAATTGGTATTAATGGAAAGCTTATTTAATTTTCCATGTGATAGAAAGTGAAAATCTCAAAATTACCATGTTTACAAAAATGGATTCATATTTCAAAGCAAGTTCTAACATCCTTGAGATAATTTCAAGCTAATAAAAAGGCATGGGTATTACAATATCTCCCCCTTGAGAACATTCATCCTCGAATGAAACTAGGAGTGAGGGGAAGAACTTAAACTGATGTACATACTAAACATTAATAACTGGAACATGATCTCATAACTAACATAACTGACAAGCTGAACATAACATATTGCATATCTGATGCATGTGTATCTGATTCATGAATGCATGACTGAGTGTTCTGAGGAACTAAATTTTCTCACAATTAGAATGCATGTCTGATGTATAATTATAAAACTGAACCAATACACAAATTCATGATTGAATATGCAATGGTACTTGATACAAAGTTTGTGATGAACACTAAACATGATACTTAGTAAGCTTAAGGAGAACTGTTACCTTGAGCTTGATCTGAGTTGGTGGAGAAGAGGTGAGAAAACTTGTTATGCATGTATGCTTCTGATTCCCAAGTAGCTCCCTTAATGGACTGATTCGCCAAAGAACTTTAACTAGAGGGACTTCTTTGTTCCTCAATCTACGAGTCTGATAGTCTAGAATTTCGACTGGAATCTCTTCATAAGAGAGGTTGTTCTGAACATCTATGCTCTGAATAGGGACTACAACTGCTGGGTCACCTATGTACTTCTTAAGGAAAGAGACATGGAATACTAGATGAACAGAGGCTATATCTGAAGGCAATTCAAGCTCATAAGCTACCTTGCAGAAGCGACTAAGAATCTTGAAGGGACCGACATATCGGAGAATGAGCTTTCCCTTCTTGCTGAATCTCTTTACTTCTATCATGGGAATGATCTTTATATAGAAATAATCACTAATCTCAAGCTCAAGATCCTTTCTACTAATATCTACGTAAGAATTCTGTCGGCTCTGAGCAGCCCGAAGTCTTTCTCTAATCAACTGGAATTTTTCTAAGGCGTCGAATATTAAGTTAGGCCCTATGACTGAGGCCTCACTAACTTCGAACCAATCAATTTTAAATCTTCATCTTTGATCATAGAGAGCTTTGAATGGAGCTATCCGAATACCAGGATGATAGCTGTTGTTGTATGCAAAATCAGTCAAAGGCAAGTGGTCATCCCAACTTCCCTTAAAATCAAATGCACATGCCCTTAGCATATCTTCTAGAGTTTGAATGGTTCGTTCTACTTGACCATCTGTCTGAGGATGAAAGGTTGTACTAAGATAAGCTTGGGTACCAAGACCCTTTTAGAATGCTTTCCATAAGTGAGAGGTGAACTGGGTACCTCTATCTGATATAATAGATAATGGAACACCGTGCAATCTAACTAATTTCTTGATGTAGAGTTTGGCATAATCCTCGGCTGAATAAGAGGTATGATCTAGAATAAAATGAGATGATTTGGTCATTCTGTCTACGATGACCCAAACTGAATCATGCTGTTGACGAGTTCGAAGCAAACCCATCACGAAGTCTATGTTCACTTCTTCCAACTTCTAAGTAGGAATAATGAACTCCTGCATAGGTCCATTAGGCTTCTGATTCTCTATCTTAAACTGCTAATATGTAGAGCACTTAGCCACAAACTCTACAATATCTCTCTTTATCTCACTCCACCAATATATCT
Organism: Capsicum annuum; assembly: GCF_002878395.1. Lineage (NCBI taxonomy): Eukaryota > Viridiplantae > Streptophyta > Magnoliopsida > Solanales > Solanaceae > Capsicum > Capsicum annuum. The sequence continues at coordinate 234,536,019 of NC_061111.1, read as the reverse complement.
CCCACAAGTCGTGGTACATCTTAGTGGCCCCTGGATGAATAGAGTAGCGCGCACCATACACTTCTAAAAGAATTCGCTTCCTTAAGTCATCTACACCTTGAACACATAGACGACCCCGTCAATGCAAAACACTATCTCCCTCTTAGGAGAAAATATCTACTTTCTGATTCTGGACGGACTCTTTCAACTTGACAAGGCTAGGATCTCTATCTTGCTTTTCTTTTACCTTAGAAACTAGAGATAATTTTGAACTACTCTAAACCTATACATCACCCTCTTCTGTATCGACTAAGTGAATGCTTAGTCTGGAAAGATGATGGACTTCCTGAGCTAGCTTTTTCTTACTGTCCTCAACATTCGCAACACTACCCATAGATAGTCTACTAAAAGCGTCGGCTACTATGTTTGTCTTGCCTAGATGATAAAGGACACTCATGTCATAATCTTTCAAGAGCTCTAACCACCTTTTCTAATGATAATTGTGATCTTTATGAGAAAAGACATACTGAAGACTCTTATGTTCTATGAACACATCTACATGAACACCATAGAGATAATGCCTCTAAATTTTCAAGGCAAAGACTACGACTGCTAACTCAAGATCATGAGTAGGATTATTCTTCTTATGGGGTTTAAGCTCTTTGGTGGCGTAGGCTATGACCTTACCAGGATGCATGAGGAAAAAACCTAAGCCCACTTTGGATGCATCATAATACACTACAAACCCATTTGAACCATCTGGTAACTCTAAAACTGGAGATGAGGTAAGTCGACTCTTCAACTCCTGAAAACTATTATTGCAAGGATCTGAACACTAAAACTTGACCTTTTTTTGAGTCAATCTAGACATAGGGGATGCAATAAAAAAAAATCCCTTAACAAACCGTCTGTAATAGCCAGCCAAACCCAAGAAACTCTTGATATCTGATAAAGAGATAGGGTGAGGCTAGTTTTTTACTACTTTGGTATTTTAAAGATCTACTCTAATGCTATCACCGGAAACTATATGACCAAGGAACGCTACTGACCTTAGCCAAAATTCGCACTTACTAAATTTGGTGAATAACAGATGATCTCTGAGAGTCTGTAGTACTGTTTTGAGATGGTCTGCATGATCGCGCTTACTGCAGGAATTGACCAAAATATTATCTATGAATACTATGATGAACATATCCAAGTACTACTTGAACACTCGGTTCATCAAGTCTATAAAAGTGGCTGGGGCTATTTTCGGAATATCACATTCTCTAACTTTGAGCTGATGATAGCAGAATCTGAGGTCTATCTTAGAGAAATAGATGGCACCCTTAAGTTGGTCAAACAAGTCATCGATTCTAGGAAGAGGAAACTTGTTCTTGACTGTGACTTTATTGAGCTGATGGTAATCAATGCACATTCTAAGAGAATCGTCTTTCTTGCGCACTAATAAGACTGATGCACCCCACAGGGAAATACTAGGTCTGATGAATCCCTTATCTAAGAGATCTTTCAACTGTTCTTTCAGTTCTCTGATTTCTACTGGTGCCATTCTATATGGCAGAGTAGATATAGGATGAGTATCTGGAACGAGTTCATTGGGAACTAAAACTGAACTATTCTATTTCTGCAGTCCAATGTGGCATAGCAGGAATGAAGCCAATCCATGCCAAGAATGACATCAAAATTTGTCATTTCTAATTCGACTAGATCTGCTGAAGTGACTTTCTAAAATATCATAATCGGGAAGTTCCTGTATAATCATTGGGCTATGATGGTTTTCCCATTGGGGTAGAGATTGAAAAAGGCTCTGCTAGAATTTTGAGATTGATTTTGAAATCAACTGCTATATAACGAGTAACAAAAGACAAAAAAACTATTGAATCAAGAAAAGCATAAACATGCACATAAAAGATCTGTAACGTACCAATAACCATATCAGGAGAATTTTCCTGATCCTATACGGACTGATAAGCATAGAGATGATTTGGGCGTTGCCCACTAGTAGCACTGGAGGTGGCACCCTGCTGATTTGGGCGATCGGACTGAGCTGAGGCACAGAGATGACTTTGGTAACCTGACTGAGGGCAGTTTCTGACTCTGTGGCCTGGCTTGCCACAACAAAAATAGACATCGCTTCTAGCCCTGCACACACCCTTGTAGTTCTTACCATAAGTTTGACAAAGAGAATTAGTTTGGGCACTGCTAACACTGCCCTGAGACTTGGATCCTGGCGCTCTATCTTTGTTACCCTCTCTAAACTTAGGAACTGGAGCACTGGCTGGAGAAGGATCTAGAACTAATGACTTAGGATGAAACTAAGAACGATTTCCTCCTTCTGATTTAGGATGAGCAAAGTTGAAACTACCTGTCTTCGCTCTCTTATTCTGCTTCTCCCTTATCTTAATCTTTTTCTCTTCTATCCGTTGAGCATGAGTCATGAGCCTAGCTAAAGTCATATCACTATTCAGTATGGCGGATCTGCACTCATTAACCATGCTATCATTCACCCCTGAAATGAACTCACTCATCTTGGCTCTACTGTCTGCAACAACATGAGGGGCATACCTGGCTAATTGAGTAAACTTAAGAGAATAATCTTTCACCATCATATTACCCTACCTGAGGTTGATGAATTCTAGCACCTTAGCTTCTCTAAGATCTAGGGGAAAGAATCTATCAAGGAAAGTAGAAGCAAACTCCTCCTACTCAATCATCCGCCCTCTCTGACTTTCACTGCTTGAACTAAGTGTGAGCAATATCCTGTAACTGGTATACCGCTAGCTCAACACTCTCACTAGAAGTAACCCTTATTATGTTAGTAACCTTCTGCACCTAATCTAGCAATTCCTGAGGGTCTTCATCTTCCTTAGACCCGAGAAAAGATAGAGGATTCATTTGGGTGAAGTCCCAAATCCTTGCTGCAGCTAAATTAGCCACTGGATTTGCTGGAATGACAACTGGTAATTTATTTTGAGTAGCAACTAGCTGAGCAAGAGTAGTGAATGTGGCCCTAAACTCCACATGAGAAACATGATCGGCCAAAGGTTCTTCAGGATAAGGGACTGACTGATTTCTTCTCTTGGGAGACATGTTCTAAAATAAAGAGAAGAGATGGATTAGACTGAGAGACTGACTTGAGTTTATGCTCACTAGCACGACATGAATACTAAAAGATGGGAAACTGTTCCTAAAACATCTCATAGCCTTCTGTACATAAATGTGGCACGCAACACACCCATGTACAAGACTCTACTAGATGCGGCTTTCAGACTTCCTAGAACTCTATTGAACCTTAGGCTATGATACTAAGTTTGTAACGCCTCAAATTTGGTACCCGGAATGGTACACGGTGCTCATGACCTCGAAGGACCATAAGCTAACCTATGACTGATATCGCATCTATATACTACATAAAATATTAAATAATGCAAAAACATAAATTGAAAGGCCATAAGGTTCACATATCTGAAGTAAAACATAACATCTAAAAAGGGGTATGAAATACCCAAAACAACTAAAATAACTTTCTGAACATAATAGTCTAATAAACCTCTAACTGACTAAACTATTTGAGTAAGAAGGTGATGGGACATGTCCCCAACTAACTCTAACTGATAAACTAATTAATGAGATAATAAATAAACAATCCTTCCTCAAAAGATGAGGACTCACTTCTAACTCTGCCTACTGAGAATAGAATCTACTGCTGCTTTGGAGCTCGTGTCTCTAAACCTATGGTATAAGACACCATAGCGCGAATACATCAGTACTACTGAATGTACTGGTATGCATGTAAGGTAAGCTAAATGTATGGGGTTCATATACATGAACAATAATATTAACTACCAACCATCATGAGCGTGGGAATACATACATGAGACATAATAACTGACACTAATATCATGAATACATGATTTCTGAATTAAAATACTGATAACTGGTATAATCTGATAACTGATAACATAACTGACTATATCTAACAGTCCTGAATCTGATGGAACTATTTGAGTTCCATACTAAACTGAGTTAACTATATCTGATAGTCCTAAAATCTAAAGAACTATCTGAGTTCTTTTATTGAGACTGATACTAAAACTGTTAGAGGTAGTTATTTAATCTACATTCCCCAAATACACTATTATGGCTGAGTTGGGGTCTAATCTATAACCCCAATTGGAATGGTATCAATACCACACCACTGGTAAGAACAAGCTGTGGGTGACCTTTATCTGATAGTGTCCCTAAGAGAGAATGGTAGGGACCTTATCTGACAATGCTTATCTACCTCATCAACCCTTATCGGACAGTGTTGATATCTTAACCTTGCTGGCTATATAGTTTTGGAATACAGGGATGACTTCTAAGGATCACACCCTTATCTGACAGTGTGTGTCCCCATCCTTGGGTTTACTTGGTGCTAATTCCTGCTCCCATCTGATTAGACACTAAATATGATTTACTGAACTGAATATGGATTGGGTTACTGAATTTTGTTAACTGACGGAATACTACTGATATCTTATAACTGACTGAGATCATGAGATCATAGAGATTTCCTGAGTCATAAGACTATATGAAGTCTAAGGATTCATAGCTTGACTGAGAGTATTGTGAAAACATGACATGGCTCTTGGCAAACAACTAATGTTTCGGGTATATGTACCTCCAGGACTCGATGAAAGGAAATTGACAAAGCATGACTTACTTGAATACATAATAATCACCACAATATATTTATTGAAGCATTTCATCAAATATGTGGTAGTCATGAACTTGTACATACATGGGGATTTCATGATATCATGTTAGTTGGGCATTTTCCTTCATTTAAGCATTTAATCAAACACATGGTAGACATAGTATATGTAAACAACATTGTACAATAATTAAACATCATGGTTCAATTCTAATTTCATCATTCAAGGTTTTAATCATAGGTTTGCATGAATACATATCTATACTAATCAACCCACATAGAATTTATCACCCAATCATGGAATAGAGTCCAATTACTCATTATCAGCATGAACAAAGCAGCCCAACCATGAAATTATAAAGAAGATCCATAACGTGAATTTAGAAAAGATATTCTTGTACTTCATAAATGAAAGGGGTCCATGAATAAACACTATGCATACCTGGGTTGAGTTTTTTGATGGTCTTAAATATGAAGAATTTGGATCTCTTAATTCTTGAAGAAGATTTTGATTTTGTTCTTGGGATTAATGTTAGAGAGAAAAAACCTAGTTTTATTATTGTGAAATAATAGACAATAAATAACCTGAGGTTGGATATAACTGGGTATATATAAGTGGGTGGTAAATGACCAAAATGCCCCTATTAAAATGACTTAAAATAGCTGAGTGCTTTACGCAATGTTGGGATACGATGGTTCGTCGTTGGGTCGACGGTCCATTTAACCTCTCCATCGGATTGAGACAGAACTGGGATCTACTGCCATGAAGTAAAAGTGGGGTGTGACTATTTATCGCTGGGTTGACGGTCAGTCGGACCTTTCCATCATACTTAGCCAGAAAACTAATTCACTGCCTCGACGTGACGGTGGGGTGTGACGGTCCATCGCTAGTCGATGGTTCATTGGACCTCACCATCTTACTCATCCAGAGAGCTGGCTCACTACTTCGATGCAATGTTCGTGGTTGATGGTCCGTTGCTTGTTTGATAATTCCTCGTCCTGCACTATTGCACCTAGGTGATTTTTTCTGCCTTCTATATTTTGGCCATTACTTCCTCATCTGACACCAGATTTTGATAAAATTGGTATCAATGGAAAGCTTATTAAATTTTCCACATGATAGAGAGTGAAAATCTAAAATATTCCATGTGTACAAAAATGGATTCATATTTCAAAGCAAGTTCTAACATCCTTGAGATAATTTCAAGCAAGAAAAAGGCACGGGTATTACATCTACCTTGTCAAATAAGGCATGTTCTCTTCCCTCATGGTTAGTTCCAACTAAAGGCATGGTTTTATCTAATGTTTTAATGGTTTCATTATTGTATGATTTTGATTTTCAAACATGATTTGGAGGTTTTATTTATAAATACTTGGTTATGGTTTCCCATGGTTTTAGTTTTGCTTTTATATGCATTAATGGTGGTTTTGGATACTTAGTTACATGGGAATGGTTTAATGGTAATTGGAATTGGTTTTGGTTATGTTGTACCCCTAAGATGTTTGTCAAAATGTTTATGAGATTGTTTTCATTGCATTAATGTATTTTAATGGAACTCTTGCTTGTTTTAACTTGGTAAAGGAACTCAAATGGTTAAATGTTTTTGAAAGGTTAAAGGCTAAATAATAATACTTATGGGGTACATGGTAATCCTCCAAGTGGTTTAATATGGTAAATGGATGGGTACATAGAAGTCCCTTAATCTAAATATGGTTGGCTATGGAAAATACTTGTAATTTATTGGTTGGTATGATGATATCACTATTAATGGCCTTGGTTAATAAATGGATAATGGTTTTGTTGGTTGAAAATAGTTTTAATTGGGCTTAAAGGGAGATGTGTCGCACGACTGTGGAAGGTGGATGTCCTAGAGGGATCAAAACTTGAAACTCATATTTTTTGATATGAGGTTTGGTCTTGGTGATTATGAGCATGATGTCACACTTTATATTTGGGGGTGTACTAGTCATCCCAGGTTTTTCTTCCATGTTCATGTAGCTTCACACATTGGGGCCCTTTTAACAGAGGGAGCTAAACGTATATTACCTATGGGTGGTTTAGGATGGAAAATCTACACAACCCAGCTAACAGTTTTAAATTATATGCTAAACATGATTCCCCTTTTCGGCATGGTTATATATATGTATGGTTGTATGCATTATGGATGGTTTTTCTTGGTTTATAAATGGCATTATTTTATCCTTGTCCTAATTTCATGCTAGAGATTACTCAGTAACCCATCTTTGGGCAGATGTATACCCACGCTATGTCAGAACTGGACATTCCACTCCTCTAATTTAGCATTTGGACTTTGGTATCAACACTTGGATTAAAGTGCTGAGCTTTTATCTTTCCAAAAGGCTCTATTTCATGATATGGATATTTCTATATACTTTGACTTTATTTTAGATATTGGTTTTGGATTTGGTTGGGGGCATGTACCAATCAGATATTCTTACTTTTTGGGTTAGAGGCTTTGTGGTACTACTATAAGTTGGTATAGGTGGGATCAGTGTGGGCTTCAGCCTTAGTATTGGCATTGGTATTGGGGCTGACATCATTGGATGATATTATTGTTTGTTCCATCATATTTTATTTTAAGATTAATCATATTACATTTTGGTACCTATTTGGTTGTGTCTTGGTTAATGTCCCTTGATTTTGGCATTGGTCAGTTTGGTTTGGTTGGTATGGTTGGATGGTGGGATTCGGCTTGGTTGGTTACGGTTGTGACCCTATCTCAGAGTATTGACTTAGAGAATGACACTATCTAATTAAATTTTTAGAATTCAACCAACTCAGGGCAGGCGACTGGAGGTTGGGGTTTGATAATGGGGGTAGTCTCTGATCCCGATCAGATCTGGGATGCCCATTATGACAAGTCCCCCGATTAGGTCGTGTAAATTTGGTATCATATCTTTAGGTTCATGGTTATAGGGAGTCCACAAAGCCATGTCTAGTAGAGTCTCTTTTAGGGATGTGTAACATGCCACATTCACAAGATAGAGGCTACAAGACATTTAGGAATATTTCACTTTCTTGGTATTTTATTTTTAAGCTTGGAGTCTAAGTCCTGAAATCTTCTCTAATCCTTATTTGTTCATCTTTTAAATCATTCCTTGTAAATCTGGAAAATAAGGAAACTCTTCTATCCCATAGGAGGACAATGTTGTGAGGTACATCCTATGTCTGGAGTTTATGTTCGATCTTACAGTCCTATCCTGGATGGTTCTAGAGTTTTTCGGTTACTACTAGTCCTTTCCAGGGTGAGGTGACTAATGTGGAATTTTGCAATTTCGATTCATACTAATTCCCAATTGGTTGATGCTCAGGCTGAGTGGGATGTATTTGGTGGGTTTTCTGTTGAGGCCATAAAGGTTGGCCAGTTTATGAAAATGAGTCCTTCTACTTTAAGTGGTGTGAAGGTAGAGGAGGATCCTCAGGATTTCTTGGATGAAATGGAAAAGATATTTTTGTTGATGCAAGATACTAATGTGGAAGGTGTGAACTTTGTAGCTTATCAGCTCAAAGATGTTGCATACCAGTGGTACGAAGAGTAGGACCGAGATCAGATGCCTTCTTGGATTATTTCTTTCCTCAAGAGTTGAGGGAAGAAAATATGAAGGAGTTTGTAAATCTCAAGTAGGGGATAATGACTATCAAGGAATATTTCTTGAAGTTCCATCAGCTATCAAGGTATACTCCTAATTTGGTGGCTGACATGAGGGTGAGAATAAGAAAGTTTACTTTAGGGTTGAATTAGGATTTAATCTTAGAAAGCAAGATTGTGTTGCTGATTAAGGATATGGACATTTTGAGATTGACTGTTCATATGCAGTAAGTGGAGGATAAAAATAGGAGGCAGCGGAGTTTGGAGATAGCCAGAGTAAGAGAAATAGGTTTTTTTTATCAGGGAGGTGCTTAGTCGCAAGGTGGTTGGGATGGTGGCAAGTGGAAAAAAGAAGTGGGGGAGCTTTGGTTCCTTCTCCACAGCTAGTGCTCCTTAACCTAAGTAGTCGAGCAATTGGCATTCATAGGGCATTCTCAGGTAAGCGGGGGTCAGTCTATTTCTTCCTGCCCTCCTTATTTGATCTGTGGTCATCCTCACCGGGGTTATTATGATGAATGAAGGGACAAATGTTTTAAGCCAGGCCATCTGCTTAAGAATTGTCCAGTTAATAAGGTGGCGATGGGAGCAAATAAGATTTTGGTGGCTTAATCTTCTGCTCCTACACTTGGTAGTGCCGTATTTGTATTTTTCACTGCTTTTGGTTCTTGTATTGGACAAAATAGGTTGTATGCACTTATATCTCGGCAAGAATCTGAGGCATCACCTAATATCATTACTGGTACATTACAATTCTTTTCTCGTGATGTTAATTATTTTCTTGATTCGGGGTCTACTCTCTCATATGTGGCCTCATATGTGGCTATGTGTATTGATTTTGGTCCTGAGGTTGTTTTAGATCTTTTTTTTACTTCTATCTAGTAGGTGACTCGATAATTGCTAAGAGAGTCTATAGGGGGTGTGTGGTAGCTTTTGGTAGCAAGCAGACCTTGTTAGATCTGTTTGAGCTGGATATGGTGGATTTTGATGTTATTCAAGGGATGGATTGGTTATACTCTTGTTATGCATTCTTAGATTGTCGTACCTGTAAGGTTATCTATAGGTTCCCTAATGAACTAGTTATAAAATGAGAGGGTGGTTCCATCGCTCTTAGGGGGAGGTTTATTTCTTATCTTAGAGTTCAGAGATTAATCTCTAAAGGTTGTCTCTATAATTTGGTCTAGGTTAAAGATTCTAGCTCGAAAAGTCTTTCTTTGTAGTCAGTTCTGGTAGTTGATAAGTTTCTCGAGGTCTTTTCAAATAATATTCCCTCTGTTCCTTCAGATAGAGAAATAGAGTTTGGTATTGATTTGCTTCTGGACACTAGTCCAATATCTATTCCTCCTTATAGGATGGCTTCGGTAGAGTTGAGTAAACTCAAGGAGCAACTTAAGGATCTTATGGATAAGGGGTTTATTCGTCCTAGTATTTCTCTATGGGCTGCACCAATGTTGTTTGTACGCAAGAAGGATGGTTCCTTTCGGATGTGTATCGACTATAGGCAGTTGAATAAGGTGACGGTCAAGAACATGTATCCTCTTCCAAAGATTTATGATTTGTTTGATCAGTTGCAAGTTGCCAAGTTCTTTTCTAAGATAGATCTTTGGTCTGGATATCATCAGTTTAATATTAGGGAGGTGGATATCCCTAAGATGGCTCTTTGTACTCTGTATGGGCATTTTAAATTCTTGGTGATATCATTTGTTTTGACTAATTCCCCTGCCCTATTTATGGATTTGATGAATAGGGTTTTCAGGCAGTTCTTGGATCTCTTTATTATTGTGTTTATTGATGACATTCTAGTTTAATTGAAGAATGAGAAGGATCATGCTAATCACCTCTGTGTAGTACTACAGACCTTGAAAGAACAACAATTGTATCTCAAGTTCTCTAAGTGTGAGTTTTGGTTGAACATTATAACTTTCTTGGGTCATTATTTCTAGCGAGGGGATAATGGCGGATCCTCAAAAGGTTGCTATGGTTAAAGGTAGCCTAGACCCACGACTCCATTCGAAATCCAGAGCTTCTTAGGATTGACTTGGTATTATAGTGGTTTGTGGAAAGTTTCTCGAATATAGATGCTCCTTTGACTAAGTTGACTAAAAAAAGGTCAAATTCTCTTGGTTGGAAACTTGTAAAGGTAGTTTCGAGCGTTGTAACTTTCTTGGGTCATATTATTTCTAGCGAGGGGATAATGGTGGATCCTCAAAAGGTTGCTATGGTTAAAGGTAGCCTAGACCCACGACTCTATCAAAAATCCAAAGCTTCTTAGGCTTGGCTTGGTATTATAGTAGTTTGTGGAATGTTTCTTGAATATAGATGCTCATTTGACTAAGTTGACTCAAAAAAAGGTCAAGTTCTATTGGTTGGAAGTTTGTGAAGGTAGTTTTGAGAAGTTGAAAGAAAAGCTAACTTCGGCTCCAATTTTCGACCTTTATAGAGGGTAATGATGGGTTTGTGGTTTATTGAGATGCATCTAGGGTGGGCCTTAGTTGTGTGTTGATACAACATGGGAAGGTGATTTCTTATGCTTCTAGGCAGTTGAAGTTACATGAGAGGAATTATCCTACTCATGACTTGGAGCTATTGGCAGTTGTGTTTCCTTTGAAAATATGGTGACATTATTTGTATGGTGTTCACATGAATATCTTTTCTGATCATAAGAGTCTACAATATGTGTTCACTCAGAAGGAGCTAAATATCAGGCAGAGAAGATGGTTGGAGATTCTCAAGGATTATGATATGAGTCTTCACTATCACCCAGGTAAAGCTAACGTGATTATTGATTCTCTTAGTAGGTTGTCCATAAAGAGTTTGGATCATGTGGAAAAAGGAAAGCGGGAGCTGGTGAAGGATATCCATCGCTTGGCTAATCTTGGAGTTCGTCTCTTAGACTCCAAGGATGGTGATGTGATGGTACAGAAAGTGGTTTGATCATCTCTTGGTACAGAGATCAAGGAGAAGCAAGTGTTAATCGTATCTTGAATAAAAACAAGAGTGATGTTGGTGGGAAAAAGGTGATGGGGTTTGAGATCAGTGGTGATGGTACATTATGGTACTAAGGGAGGTTGTGCATCCCTAATGCCGATGGGTTATGGCAAAGAGTTTTACTGAGGCACATGATTTATTTTATGTTGTACATCTTATCTCGACAAACATGTATCATGATCTTAAGGAGATCTACTGGTGGAATGGTATGAAGAGGGATGTGGTTGATTTCATGGCCAAATGCGTGATGTGTCAACAAGTTAAGGTTGAGCACATGAGACCTGGTGGGTTGTATCAATACATATTTGAATGTTGATAGTCAATTGAATATATTTATATATATGTATATCTCGTGTAGTGATGAAATAGATATACTATTTTGTGTCAATATAATATAGACACACGTATATTGTTGAAGTTGTAATAACGTAAGGCAAGTATTACGAGATATTTGGGGGGAGAGGAAGGAAGTAGGGGAGGGAGACAGAAAATTGAATCATGAAACTAGCATATACTTATCATTTGCTTTGAATTTTGATCGATCGCCAAATTTTGGCATTGAATTTAAGTTTTTTCGCTTAAAAATTTTGTATATGAGTATATGTGAAATACATTGAATAATATTATGGGGTAGAAAAATCATGTATGTGATATTTATATCTCGTGTAGTGATATATGCAGTAATCGAAAGCTCGATAACTGAATCTATATATCAAAATATATATTTTGAATAATACATTAATATCATACTATTGAAGAAATAGATATACTATTTTGTGTCAATGTAGATACACGTATATTGTTGAAGTTGTAATAACGTAAGATGTCGATAATTAATTTGATAAACACGTGTATATATATATATATATATATATATATATATATAGTATTGTAATTAACAGCTAAGGAACCAAAAATTTATCGTAATTTGTAAAATTAATTGATATTATTATAGGTTGGAGGAAATATACTACTCGTGTTTATATGATGATAAAATTATCAAATTATCTGATTTATATATATATAAACATTGCATTAAATTAATTGGATATTGTTATAAATATTATCTCTTTCATTAAAAAAATTAATTAATTAATTTAATATTAATTTATTAATTTATTTTAATTTATTAATTAACTTATTAATTATAGTTTATTAGAATTTAATTTATAAAAAAAATGTAAAAACCGACCACACATGGTTGGTTTTCAATATTATTTCTGAAAACCGACTACTCGTGGTCGGTTAAGTTAAGGGACTTTAAAGGGAATTTCTTTTTTTTTTTTAATATTATTTTGTTTTGAGACTTATTTTTTTGAAAATGGTTAAGTTTAGGGACTTTGAAGGGGATTTCTTTGTTTTGAATGTGGCTTTATTTAGAAACTTACTTGGTTAAAAATCGTTAAGTGTAGGGACTTTAAAAGAGATTTTTTATTTTGAATGTTGTTTTGTTTTGAGACTTAGTTGGTTGAAAATGGTTGTGTAGGAACTTTAAATGAGATTTTTTTGTTATGAATGTTCTTTTGTTTTGAGAGTTAGTTTCTTGAAAATGGTTAAGTGTAGGAAATTTAAAAGAGAGTTTTTTGTTTTGAATGTTGTTTTGTTTTGAGACTTAGTTGGTTGAAAATGGTTAAGTTTACGGACTATAAAGGTGATTTCTTTGTATTGAATGTGGTTTTATTTTGAGAGTTAGTTCGTTGAAAATGGTTAAGTTTATGGACTTTAAAGGGGATTTCTTTGTTTTGAATGTGGTTTTGTTTTGAGACTTAGTTGGTTGAAAATGGTTAAGTGTAGAGACTTTAAAAGGGACTTTTTGTTTTGAAAGTTGTTTTGTTATGAGACTTAGTTGGTTGAAAATGGTTAAGTGTAGGGACATTAAAAGGAATTTTTTACATTATGAATGTTGTTTTGTTTTGAGACAGTTTGTTGAAAATGGGTAAGTGTAGGGACTTTAAAAGAGATTTTTTTTGTTTTGAATGTTGTTTTGACTTTAGCATTAGTTGGTTGAAAATTGTTAAGTTTATGGACATTAAAGGGGATTTCTTTGTTTTGAATGTGGTTTTGTTTTGAGACTTAGTTCGTTGAAAATGGTTAAGTGCAGACACTTTAAAAGTGATTTTTTGTTTTGAATGTTTTTTCGTTTTGAGACTTAGTATGTTGAAAATGGTTAAGTGTAGGGACTTTAAAAGGAATTTATTCGTTATGAATGTTGCTTTGTTTTGAGACTTAGTTGGTTGAAAATGGGTAAGTGTAGAGACTTTGAAAGGGAGTTTTTTGTTTTGAATGTTGTTTTGAGACTTAGTTGGTTGAAAATGTTTAAGCTTAGCGACTTTAAAGGAGATTTCTTTGTTTGGAATGTGGATTTATTTTGAGACTTAGTTGGTTGAAAATGTTTAAGCTTAGCGACTTTAAAGGGGATTTCTTTGTTTGGAATGTGGATTTATTTTGAGACTTAGTAGGTTGAAAATGGTTAAATTTAAGGACTTTAAAGGGCATTTCTTTGTTTTGAATGTGGTTTTGTTTTGAGACTTAGTTGGATGAGAATGGTTAAGTGTAGGGATTTTAAAAGGAATTTTTTTATTTTGAATGTTGTTTTGTTTTTAGACTTAGTTGGTTGAAAATAGTTAAGTTTAGGGACTATTAAGGGGATTTCTTTGTTTTGAATGTCGTTTTGTTTGAGACTTAGCTAGGTGAAATGGTTAAGTTTATAGACTTTAAAGGGGATTTCTTTGTTTTGAATATGATTTTGTTTTGAGACTTAGTGGTTGAAAATGGTTAAGTTTAGGAACTTTAAAGGTGATTTATTTGTTTTTAATGTGGTTTTGCTTTGAGACTTAGTTAGTTGAAAATGGTTAAGTGTAGGGACTTTAAAAGGGATTTTTTGTTTTGAATGTTGTTTTGTTTTGAGATTTAGTTGGTTGAAAATGGGTAAGTGTAGGGACTCTAAAATTATTTTTTTTGTTTTGAATGTTTTTTTGTTTTGAGACTTAGTTGGTTGAAAATGGGTAAGTGTAGGGTCTTTAGAAGGGATTTTTTTGTTTTGAATGTTGTTTTGTTTTGAGACTTACTTGGTTGAAAATGGTTATGCTTAGGGACTTTAAAGGGAATTTCTTTGTTTTGAATGTGGTTCTGTTTTGAGACTTAGTTTGTTGAAAATGGTTAAATTTAAGGACTTGAAAGGGGATTTCTTTGTTTTAAATGTGGTTTTGTTTTTAGACATAGTTGGTTGAAAATGGTTAGGTGTATGGACTTTAAAAGGAATTTTTTGGTTTGAATGTTGTTTTATTTTGAGACTTAGTTGGTTGAAAATGGTTAAGTGTAGGTACTATAAAAGGGATTATTGTTTTGAATTTTATTTTGTTTTGAGACTTAGTTGGTCGAAAATGGTTAAGTGTAGAGACTTTAAAAGAGATTTTTTTTTGTTTTTAATGCTGTTTTGTTTTGAGACTTAGTTTTTTTGAAAATGGTTAAGTGTAGAGCATTTAAAAGAAATTTTTGGGTTTTGAATGTTGTTTTGTCTTGAGACTTAGTTGTTGGAAAATGTTTTAAGTGTAGGGACATTAAAAGGGATATTTTTGCTTTGAATGTTGTTTTGTTTTGAGACTTAGTTCGTCAAAAATGGTTAAGTTTAGAGACTTTAAAGGAGATTCTTTGTTTTGAATGTGGTTTTATTTTGAGACTTAGTTGTTTGAAAATGGTTAAGTTAAGGGACTTTAAAGGGGATTTCTTTATTTTGAATGTTGTTTTGTTTTGAGACTTAGTTGGTTGAAAATGGTTAAGTTTTGGGAGATTGAAGGGGATTTCTTTGTTTTGAATGTGGCTTTGTTTAGAAATTTATTTGGTTAAAATTGGTTAAGTGTAGGGACTTCAAAAGGGATTTTTTATTTTCAATGTTGTTTTGGTTTGAGACTTAGTTGGTAGAAAATGGTTGTGTAGGAACTTTAAATGAGATTTTTTTGTTTTGAATGTTCTTTTGTTTTGAGACTTAGTTTATTGAAAATGGTTAAGTGTAGGGAATTTAAAAGAGATTTTTTTGTTTTGAATGTTGTTTTGTTTTGAGACTTAGTTGGTTGAAAAAGGTTAAGTTTACGGACTATAAAGGTGCTTTCTTTGTTTTGAATGTTGTTTTGTTTTGTGACTTAGTTGGTTGAAAATGGTTAAATTTATGGACTTTAAAGGGGATTTCTTTGTTTAGAGACTTAGTTGGTTGAAAATGGTTAAGTGTAGAGACTTTAAAAGGGAATTTTTGTTTTGAATGTTGTTTTTTTATGAGACTTAGTTGGTTGAAAATGGTTAAGTGTAGGGACTTTTAATTCGTTATGAATGTTGTTTTGTTTTGAGACTTAGTTTGTTGAAAATGGGTAAGTGTAGGGACTGTAAAAGAGATTTTTTTGTTTTGAATGTTGTTTTGATTTGAGAGTTCATTGGTTGAAAATGTTTAATCTTAGGGACTTTAAAGGGGATTTCTTTGTTTGGAATGTGG
>NC_061111.1:234352263-234517265 GCF_002878395.1 Capsicum annuum | reverse complement strand
ACTAGTAGTGGTGTAATATGTCATCTAAGTAGGTTGTTTGGATGCTCTAGAAGTTCTTTTGGGAAGTAGTGCATCTTTTGGTGGAACAACAGATGGACTAGATTTAGTAAAAACTGAAGAATTAATGTTTCATTTGTTTTCAGAGGCACATCTAATGCTAAGTCTACTGGAACAGAGGGATCTTCTTCAGGCAAGATCACAACTTCCTCCTCCACTAAAAGAGAGACCAATAGCATAGAAGAATGATCAGTTGTAGTGGTATGACTGGTAAAAACTTGACCAAAAGAAAATATATCTTCCTTGAAGACTACATCTCTATTCAAAAAGAACGTCTTAGACTGAATGTTTAAGAGTATATAACCCTTTTGCACTTCTGAATATCCCATTAGAATAGAAGGAATTGACCTTTCTGAGAAATTATCATTTCTGGGAAAAACTAAGGCATAACCCAGAAAACCTATAAACCTCAAGTGAGATAACATTAGTTGTTTGTGATATAGCAGTTAATAAGGGCTCTTGTTGTTAAAAGTTGTAGAAGACAACCTGTTGATTAAATAAACAGCTGCCCTAATGCAGTAGCCTCAAAATCTAATGGGCATATGGGATTAAGCCTGATACTTCTTGCCACATTATCAATGTGCATGTGTTTCCTCTCAACCACATCATTTTTCTGTGGTGCGTGTGGGCAACTACTTTGATGTAAAATATCTAACTGATCAAATAAGGATTTTCATTATGAATTAAGAGATTCGGTTTCATTATATGATAGCACAATCATCACATGAGCACCAAATTGAGTTTGAATCATTGAAAAAAAATCTAGTTTTTGACTTTAATTGCAATAGATAACAAATCAGCTAAAGTCATCTACCACTGTCAAGAAAGTAACACTTTTCATCCGCAGTAGATGTCTTAAAAGGTCCCATAAGTCTATATGAACAAATTCAAACTACATGGAAGCTAGAAAATCACTTATAGGAAATGGAATTCTAGTGTGCTTAGCTAAAGGGTAGATAAAACAATCACTAATAATATATGATCTCTGTTGTGATAAGTCAGACCTAGGTGCTTCATGATTTGAAAAGAAGAATGAGCAAGCCTCAGGTGCCACATACTGACATCATGACTTGTTGCTCCTGCAAATTTTCTTTTCTTATTACCTGTCAGCCTTTTTAATCAAATTTTATTCTTGAAAATGTAGAAACATCTTCCTCTTTATCAATCTCCTTCACCCTGCCACTGAAGAGCTCCTGAAATACATAGCTAAGATAAAAGATACAAAATAAGACAAAACCCTTATGAGTTTATAAACTAATAATAAGTTAAATTTGAAGTCTGGTACATATAACATGTTCTTCAGACATTCATTCCCAAAAACCTGTGTATCACCGGTATGTTCAGTCTCCAATTTGGCACCTTTGGGCAAATGCAATTGATCCTTTAATGACTTGTGCATAACTCTTTAGACAACAAATTCTTCTTTGCCATCTTAATAAGATTAGTGGCCTAAAATGAAATTTTAATATGACATCTTAAATATATGCACATAACAAAAATATTATCAATAATTTAGAGTTAGTTTTTGATTCCTACATACTACTTTTTTTTAGAGTAGTATTCTTAGAAGACATTAAACATTTACCTTCACCTAGTAATAGTGTTATTTATAAAAGTAAAGACTAATTTTAATTAATAAGATGTTAGTTATTTGTTTGCAATGCATTGAATATTATCGTGAAAACTTTATTTATTAATATGAAGATTTGATAAAAACTTTCAAAATATTTTTAATAAAATGTAGATAGTTCTTCTTCCTTTTTATTTAATTTAATTTTTTTTTTATCTTTTATATTCACAATCTTTAATATTATTTTAATTAGAATTAAAATCATAAAATTCATATTAAATTTTTGGGGCTTCAAAACTTTGGGGACCTAGCGCAAACACTTTACTAGCCTTACCCTTAGTCACCCCTAGATGTTAGGCACCTGAATCTACTATCCAATCCTGTGTGACTACTTCTGTTAATAAACAAGTTATAATACCCATCATATCATCCTTCTTGGTATCCTACACATCCTTATTCAATATGCTCATGATCTGCTTATATTCATCTACAGTAAATGTTTGTCCCTTAGCTAAGATAACATTGTTAGCTGCATAGCTGGTTGAAGGCACCTATGCAGGATCTAACATACTATTACATACATTGTTTGCTGATAAGTAGGTTCCTGTCTTCCCTCACCTGTATGTTCTTGTTCAATAATATGACTAGCTGGTATATGATGTTGGTTACCGTAAGAGTGACCCTGACATGTTTATTGGACCTTTGAAGTTATTTTGCTCACCATATCCAAACTTCTTCCTATTCTTCCAGTTTGTAGGATAGCTAATCAAATTATAACAATTCTCCTTTGTATGGCATGTAAAGTGACAATACTCATGTTTTCTTCCTTTAGAGTAGTTTTCCCCAAATTTTTGTTAACATGCATCACTGCTGGTTCTGGTTTGTCAACAACACTAGCCATACGTGCTGACTGTTATAATTCATCTTTAATTATCATAGAATAGACCTGATTTAAGAAAGGAGTAACTATCTTTAACAAGATCTGTCTAGCCTGATCATATGAGTCACTTAAGACACTTAAGAACTGAATCAATCTCATTTGAGCCATGTGCTCTACATAATAATTTGACTAAGGACATGCACAAGTAGGTGTTGGAACAGCAATATCATAGTCATTCGATAATGTTTTCAACTTAGTGAAATAGGGAGCAACAGAGCTTGTACCTTGTGAAAGGGTAGTTATCTCCTTGTGAGATTAATAGATGCACATGCGATTAACCATATCAAATTTGTCCTTCAAGTCAGTACAAACAGAAAATGCATTTGTAACATATACAATCCCACCGAGAAGCTCTTCACTCATTGTGTTCATCAATCAAGAAAGCAAAATTACATTACAAGTTTTCATTGCTCATGTAATTCATCTCGATATAAATCCTTAGTGCAAGTTCTAAAAACGAAACCAAATTTTTTCTTCTCTAATAATGTGATCTCCATCGATCTACTCAAAATCACATAGTTTTATGAACCGCGATGAGTCTGAACTAATAATGCACCCGAGCTATCTGATGGATCGATACATAGTGGATCACTCTAATCAATTTTTGGAGGCATTACTGATGATTTTGATCAATGAAAACTCAAAAAAAATATTGTATGTAAGCAATTGCAACTCAATATGCCCTCCTAGACCACGATGGAACAACTAATATGCAGATACAAAATGGAGTAGAAATACAAGATAAAAATGCATCCAACAATAGAGATCTAAACTCAATCGAGGAAACTTATCTAGGCAACCTTAATCGAAGGCTTTGATACCATGTAAAAATTGAGCATCTTGATCTCAAACTCCATTAAAAAGTATGAAGAGAAAGAAGGAAGAATCTATTTAGTGATCGTAGTTACAAAAGCTGCAGAATAACTACTTCATACCAGCTTATATAGCTGAGGAAGAGAGATTAAGAAAAATATCTTCGAACTAACTCTAATTGACAGCTAAGCAACAACTCATTTACATGTCACAACAACTAACTAATCAACTAAGTCAATTTAACCAACTAACTGCGATATTGAGCATAACAGACTAGAACTATAATAATTAATGGAACAATAACTGTAATTGTGTCTGCGATGGTGAAGTATATTAGCACAATGTGCACCTATTCAATGCATTTTAATGTAAAATATTAAGCATTCAAAAGATCCTCTCAGACCCCCCCCCCCCCCCCCCCCCAAAAAAAAAAAAAAGGACTTACACAGATAATCTTTCAATCAAGCATGAAGAATGTCTCAATTTTGATCTTTAATTTGTATTTTTAGTCGTGGTCAAATGTCATTATTGAGCTCACATTCCTCCATTTTTGTCTTTCGTAATCTTAAATAGAATTTAGAATATTTGACATAACAATGTTTGTATTTCATCTAATACTGGAAAATGCAACATCCTTTGAAACATTAATAAATATGATTTCATTACAATTAGAATGTAATTGCGAGTTGCGACCTATAACTTCAAATGTAAAGAATGAGATTCCACAAATATAGAAATGCATATATATTAAGAAGAAAAGTGTCACACAACAATAAACAAACAAATACAATTAAATACCAAATAATAAATATGTAAATGGGAATTAAAACAAAAGAAAAATATAAAAATAATACAACAACAACATACCCAGTGTATTCCTACCTAGTGGGGTATTGAGAGAGTAGAATGTACGCAGTCTATACCACTACCTCACGAGAAGTAGAGAGGCTGTTTCCGACAGACCCCGGCTTAGGATGAATAACAGTATAACAAACATAAAAGATAAGTGCATATAAACTAGTATGGTATGCAAAAATATAAAAATAATAAAAATAAATAAATAAAAAAAGTAAATGACAATTAAAAAAAAGTCTTGCTCATCCTTTTTGTTTTCTTGACAGAACAATTGGTGTAAATTGATTTTTTCCAAAGATAAAGATTGAAGGTTATAAATAGCGAGAAAGAGGGGAGAAAAATAAATAAATGTGGGCAGTTTAAGGACTCAAAAAATTCATATGTTCAGAGGAATTTGGTTTCTCTTCGCACAATAATTACAAATGAGACATTAATTAAGTCTCGTTAATCTAAAAAACACAATTTATTTTGACAATTCAGTATTCCCTCCATTTCGTTTTAATATTTCTTATGGACTTATTTTGCTAAATTAGTCTAATTTTGAAAATATAAGTTTTTGTACTTATTATACACTTTATATAATCATTTAATACTAAGGATAATAAGAAAACATGATAAACTTTTCTTGATTTTAAGATAATATTTATTAAATGAGCAGTAGATGAAACTGTCATAATCCGAACTGAGGCCTTGGCCGCGATGGATATCCCAAACCGTGAAGGCCCGAGCACTCCTATTCTATCTAGTAATCATACACAGTGTTCATACAATGTAAAGAAATACAGAGGATTAATAAACGGAAACATGGTCACTTTTTAAATTCAACTGGACAATACAAAATGAAGTTCATAACATTCAAAGTACATGACTCTAGTCTGCGAAATCTCTACTAACTGAAAATAACATCTGTCTGAACTCTGGGCAAGGCCCCAAGTCAGGCCATGAATCAAAATAATAGAACCATGAAAAGTTTCATAACCAGGACTTCCGAAGTAAGGGAGGCTCACCAGCTGCAACTTCTGTCAAGTCAATCTACTGTTTAACAGAGCCCCAAGACTGAGCCTCAGATCCTAAAATATAGGGGTCAATACAATTGTACTGGTATGCAGAGCAATCTAAAATAATATATCTATATTTTAGCATAAGTGAGAGCAGTTCATAAAACATTTTAGATATAATATATGAAAACACATGGGCATACTTTAAAAGACTTTGAAACATTTGTTTGAAAACTACGACTCACTCTTTATCTTACTTCTGAGTTAGGTGGTACACCTTACTATTCTATAATCCCACGGGCTATATGGAATCCGCCCTTGACATGGCAGCCAAGCCCCCAACCCAAGTTTGCCGCAAAAGTTGGAGTTTCTAATTCTAATACACCACAGGGCACTAGGCCAGCGTATAATTCATCTTTGGGGATATCATAACCTGTATCAATAAAAGACGGTTTCGGACAATGAATCGTATGACTCATTCCTACTTATGGTAACCACCTAACTCTCTTTAAGCCCATTTTTAGTATGTTCTAAACATGCATCTTTCTGAAATTAAATTTTGAAAATCTGAGTAAAATCTGTATTGTATTTTAGTCTGTTCTAAATTTTTATCAAACTGTATTGTTGAATAAAATTATAACTGATATAGTGTATGGCTGACATCATAGAATGTATATTTAATCTTTTGCATACTGCTAGCATAGTCTATCATTATCATGCTACTCGATTTTAAGTTGTTGTGTAGTTTAATCAACTATGATTCTATGAAAAACAGTAATAACATTATATAAAATAGAAGGATTTTTCTTTATTCAATCTCACTGCATCCATGTTACACCTTTTCGAACAATGAATACTAGCATTATACCACATAACATCATTTTTGGCCACTCTCTCTTTCTTCGGTCAAAACTATTTTTTGTTTTAGTTGATTCCTCTCTATTTGGGTATCTTGTAGCAATAATTTTAAGTAATACCTCTTTTCTTCGACTTCTTTGAATAAAGTCATGAGAAAATCTTTATTTTCTTTGTATTTTTGGAGCCTTTGTAGTAGATTAAATTTTGTCACGCCGTGAAAATTTCATGTCTTAGGTCTTGGACTCAACTTTGATAGACTGCTTGGAGGTGATACCTCATTAAGCCATTTAAAAAACGAGCATGCATCATTATCCTAGAAAAAATAATAATTACATAATGATTTACGTAATTTTTAAAAAAAGACATACATGACTCACCTTCGCAATTGTATAGTTATAAAATTTGTGACCTGGATTTGAGTTACTGTGCGACTTCCTCAAGACAGCCGCATTTCCACAATGACAAATTAGAGTCTTTTTAGAATTGAATGTTTAAGATGCTGGAGACATTGAAGAATTTTAAAATAAAAAAAAAGGATGAAATAAAATAATAAGGGATGGAGGACTTTATATATGAAGTAAAAACAAGTGTTAATATTGAAGGAGTACAAAATTAGTCGTTTGTTATCGTTGGAACGATAATTGTATTTTTTGAACTGCTGGTGACACTAAATAGACTATCATCGATCATGACCTATGTCAATCATCAATGAGATAATAAATTTTACCATAGATACTCATAGTCGGTGGACCCTCAATAACATGTTTAAAAATAAAATAATCAAGTAAAAAATTTACTTGTGTGTGGAGGATCCACCAATTCATTTGGTCTACCATAGACTTACATTGTGGATAATGCATCAATTGCACTCTGGATAACTGATGGATCTCGTAGATCTATGTACATGGTTATATACCCTTACTAGCAGATTATTTTAAAATGAATAAATAAATAAAAAATAAATGTAGAGTGGGTTTCAACAAATATGAAGGAGTTTAAATAAATCACATAATCATATTAAAGCTTACACAAATTTGGGGTGGTGAGTTAAGGAATATGTGGATGGGCAGTGGTTGAACAACTATATCCTAAGAGTAATGTTTGTCAAAGCACGAGTACATTTTGAGGATGTTGATTGTATTTGATGACTACTCATCCACATACTCCTTCAATCACCACCCCCTAAATCAAAAGAGTATGTGGATAGGTAGTGGTTGAAAAATCAATATCCTCAAAATGTACTTGTGCTTTGACAAGCATTACTCTTAGGATATTGTTTGTTCAACCACTACCCATCCACATACTCCTTCAATCACAACCCCCAATTTGTGTAAGCTCTAACAAGATCATGTGATTTGTTTAAACTTCTTCATATGTGTAGAAACTCACAATTTATTTATTTTTTATTTAATTATTCATTTTTAAATAACATCCAAGCGAGGGTCTATAACCATGTACATAGATCTACGAGATCCACCAGTGATCCAGAGTGAAATCGATGCATGATCCACAGTGTAAATCTACGGTAGACCAAATGAATCGATGGACCCTCAAAGCACAAGTATATTTTACTTAATTATTTTATTTTTAAACATGTTATTGAGGGTTCGTTGATTACGCGTGTCTACAGTAGACTTTTATATCTCGTTGAGGATTGACATAGGTCATGATCGATGGCAGTCTATTAAGTGTCACCAATAGTTCAAGATTATTTATTTAACCAACATTTCAACAGTTCAAGTGATTTCAAACTACAAGCTACTGATGGTCCATCGATTCATATGGTTTACGATCGACCTATATGTCTGATCAAGGAGTGATAGTGTCTAAGATCGATGGATATTTACTCTTTATAAATTTAATCAAGTCAATCTACAGTTGTATTCATTGAACAGGCAATAAAAATTTGAACCAGTTAGTTGTGCAAAATCCCACCATTCATACAGAAAAATAACCAATACAAAGCAACAATCACAAAAAATAGGGCGAAAAAAATTTGCAAACTGAAATATTTATATTAATATTTGTTCATTGCATACATATATTTTCATCACCAGAACAAGCAAAAAAGGAAAAAAAAAGAGAAGCTTCCGTCTAACAAAATTTCTACCAATAAAGCTTCTTCTGCAATGAACAAAACCAAAAATTTATAAACATAAACTAAAATAAAAACATAAACTAAATTAGGGGAATGTTCGGGGTGATGTAGTCGAGGCTATCCATTTTGAGCCTTTCTAGAATTTTTCTCAAAAAATGAGCAATTCGATGTATTTCACGCTTCAAGTATGTGCGGTCTTCACCTAGCCCACGGATGAGGAGGTCAATTGTTCCAAAGGAGAAGGATATCATAGTGTTATGGGGGAACCCTTCTGATCG
This sequence comes from Capsicum annuum, assembly GCF_002878395.1. Lineage (NCBI taxonomy): Eukaryota > Viridiplantae > Streptophyta > Magnoliopsida > Solanales > Solanaceae > Capsicum > Capsicum annuum. The sequence goes on along the minus strand of NC_061111.1, from coordinate 234,508,798 downwards.
AACGTAAGGGTATCCTTCTTGGAGGCATGATTTTTTTTGTTGAAGAAGAAGAGGTTTTTGAACTTTTTGGTATAGGTAGAAGTGAATGGTTACATAGAAATTATCAGTGTACTATTCTTAGAAGGTGTCATATCATATTCCAAACCAATGATCAGTCAACGCGTGTGGGAATAGAAATTGTTTAGCTTGTGTATACCAGTGATTTTGGATGTTAATAGATGTGTTTGTAGCTTTTAATTAATTGACAACAGGAAATGATAGTTCCATGAATCGATTGGAGAGATATGGTGGTAAAAATACCTACATAATGTGTTTGATGAGTAATCATATATCAGTTAATAATTATTTAATAGATCGTGTAAAAGATGTATCATAGACTGATGTTGTCTACTATAGACAAAGCATATAGTCGATTACAACTGAACATTAAATTCTACAAATATGCACAGTTATCTCCCAAAATAGTGGCTTTACAAATGATGAAAAAAATTATATCTAACATTTGTTGGACATGCTATATGTTGTTTTTTTGTGCCCAAATTTCTTGCATATTGTACACTTATTCCTCCTTTTGAACTTGAATGTTTCACCGACGCCCTTAACGCATTTGACTTTCTTTCTTTCGAGTTTGGAATTGTAGGGGAGTGGAACAAACTTTATGTATTGGAATTCTTGTGGCACGGTTCATTCAGACTCTAGAGAGACAACATTAATAGTTTCGGAGTATGCAAGGAGGTATGTTTTAAATTTATTAGTAGGAAAAGAGTACTCATAGATGGAGTTACCATAACCTTCATCATTGTCATACTTTGCTCACAAAGCAACCATCGCATGTTCACACAGCAATTTCACCAAGTCATATTTCCTACCGAAACAACTCCTCTCCAAGATATTGAACTTGGTAGTGTCACCGTTGTCGAACAAGGTAAATTAGTCGAGATCCCCATTCGCATTAGTCACATACAAGGAATTGCATGCACTCTAATATCCCTTTGGATATTTTTCGCACAAGATACAAATTTGTTGTTTGAACTATCGACAAATGCATGTCGCTTCCTGAACTTTTCACCAAATTTTTTAGCAATCAAATTGAATACGTACGACACGGGGTACCCCGTTCATCCATGAACACCGAGTTAAGCGACTCAGTGATATTTGTCGTTATCATATCATACCTATTTCCCAGGAAGTGTTCTCTACTTCACTTCTCAAAACCGAGAACATTTTCAAGGACATGTGCTGCCTTGGGGCATTTATTCTTTAATTCCACAAAATACTCGCTAAACTCATTAAAAGAATAAGCCTTAGTCGTGGCGTAGAATAGATAAAGATTCTTACACTAAGATTTTCAGCAAGGTGCCTCATGCAAAGTCGATGATGTGTATGATTGTAAACACAGGAGAAGACATTGGCAATGCTAATGTCCCTATTGGAGATGACACATAGATCTGGTTTATCTTCTACTATAGGCTTTAACTTCTTGAAGAAGAAGGTCCAAGAAGCACCGCTCTCTTAATCCACAACTCAAAAGGCAATTGGAAATATATGAGTTTCGGTGTCCTTTTCGACGGCACTCAGCAACACACCCCCATACTCTCCATACAAATATGTGTCATCAATGGTAATTACCTTTTTCATGTGGGCATATCCCTGTATACAAGCTCTGAAAGTTAAAAAGTAGTACACAAATGATCCATTCATCTTGTTAACCATGATAGAGTAAAAAGAACCGATATTCAATAACTCCACCATGTGGAAAAAAGTCGACAAGAAAGCATATCTATGCTCTAGTGTCCCACGAATAATGTTCTTCATAATTACATTTTCTTTCCAACACATCTAATAGCTTGCATTGCAATGCATCTCCCTAAACACAATACTCTAAATTTATCTTATGCTTGGACCCTTACCATCATGAGAATGATTAATGTATAGTGAAGCAATGATCTCAGATAAGATTTTCTTACGCATTCCAGTGGCGTTTTCAACACTGCACGTGTGGAACCCAATGTACTTGTATATACAAAACTTATCCGAAGATTCATGTGTCCTTGCCCGTAACAACAAGCCGTAACCATGAGATGCACATTTCACCTTCAAATTTTTGGTGCAACTCTTCTCTATAGTATAATCAAAAGACCGCCTCACCGATGCTCTGTCTAGTAGAATTTTCAGCTCTTGTTGGTGAATATTTGATCCTAATAGAAATTAATTCCATCAGTAAATGAATGACTTGGTTGTGATCAAGTTCCACAATCTTCTTCTATATCTTATGAGTTCGATAAATCATATTCCATAGCCATAGAATCATCTTCCATATTCATTGTATGATCTTCATCGTTCTCTTAATCATTCAAATCATCATCGACTATCGGGAGCCGAGATGGAGGTGGTGATAAATTCAACGATTCCTCAGAGGGCCTCTCAACTACATTTATTCTTAAAATAGGCCTTAATCCATCATCACCAACATCCATCATGTACAGCGACACACATCTATTATTATTTATGATAGTAGGATGACCTTATTCCTCAAATGCATTATTCCTCAAATGCATTAGATAACTAATCACTGCATCGCTTAGCGCACAAGCTAAATTCTCGATCTCCATTACGCTTGCTACCAAGTCGTCGTATGAACCATTGTAGTGAACTGCAATGGGAAATGTCATCTTAATAAAATATTTTCATTTCCAATATTTGAGAGTCTCCTCCCATTCTCCCATGAAATCACCAAAAACTAGAACAAATTCCTCAATAAACATCCTAAAATTAAGCTTTAGTCGATCATCGATTATGCTAATGGTATATATCGAGTATATACACGATCTATGAGTGGTCAATAACTAATCGATGGGCAAATATCCTTACAGAAATTGTGAAATTACAAATGTTGCTTCTAATCAATGATCGTAGGGTTTATGGAATAGAGAAATGAAATTGGAGTCGCTTGAGCTACTATAATGTACTTTCTAAAGAGGTTTTGAGTAATGTGAGTAATTTAAAGCTTTTTAACAATGGTAGAAAGTGTGTTTAAGAAGATCGCAAACAAATAGAGTAACAATGGAAGCGATGGACAATATTATAATATTTATGGACTGATTTTAAGCTAAACGTCAGAAAATAATGTCGGAATCATGCCTGAAATAGAAATTCTTTTAGGGAAATGAAAGCTTCTACTTTAAGCTTTTAGAGTTTTTTCTTCTTTTTTTTTGGGGGGGGGGGGGGGGGGGTAACCCAAGATATTTTGTACATAATTGTGGATGAAGGAGTGGGCTAAATTGTATTATTAGAAATTTATAGATGAATTTGTTAACTTAAAAAGAAAGGATGATGACTGACAAGACCTGAACCGAGGCCCTGGCCACGATGGGCATCCCAAACTATAAAGGCCCATGAGTCCTTCTAACCAGAAATCATATGCATAATTCATATACTATAGAAATGCGAAAAACAAAAATGGAAACATGGTAATCTTATCATAACAACAAAATGATATGGGCATAAGTTCAATAAGACCCAAAACCATCCAGTACATGTCTGTGAAATCTCTACTAAACTAAAAACAACATTTGTCTGAATCCGGGACAAGGCCGACGGTAAGACCATGAACTAAAAACAATTAAAAACATCACATGAGACAAGGCTTTCCAAAATAAAAGAGGCTCACCAACTCCAAACGTCTGACAATGATCTACTGCTTAGTGGTACCCTGGGACTGAGCCTCAGATCCTGAAATATAGGGGGTCAATACAAATGTACTGGTACGCAGTACAATCCATAAACAAGATACATTTTATATAACATAGGTGAGAGTATTCCATAAAATATGTCGGCATAAAACCTTTGAAAATGCATGGGCATAATTTGATAACTTTCAAAGCATCATACTAGAATTATGAATCTACTCTTTATTTCTCTTCTAAGCTAAATAGTACACCCTACAATCTATAATTCCTTAGGTTATATGGAATCCTCCCTTGATTCAACGACCAAGCCCCCAAACCTAGTTTACCATAAGGTTTGGAGTCTTTGAATCTATACTATGACACAGAGCCATCACCAGCTTACAATCCCCCTTTCAGGACAATATGAACCCATGTCAGCAAATCACAGTTTTGAGTAATGAGTTATCGAAACTCATTCCTTCTTTTGGTAACCATATAACTCTCTTAAGACCAATTTTAGACTCTTTAAAACACATCTTCTTAAAGTTTTTTCTCTCTTAATCTATTTTGGGCACATCATAATAGGGTATCGTCATACCCAGACTTGCAAGTCTTTTATTTCTACCATAACATCTCTATTGTCCTTCTTATTTGAAAACATTTTATTGACCACCCAAAAGATTTAATGTCATGTGTGAGTTCATACTTAGAAAGCACATGAAAAACATTCTTTCTACAATACTTTATCAATGGTAGTCATCACCTTTGTCAAATAGAAGAAATTCTCAATTGGAAATATGAATCCTTATAAATCAAGGGAAAATGCCCTCTGATGTAACCATAACAACAATACAATTTATACATAATAGAAAACCTTCAAAACTCAAGCTTTTAGCAATATGAATAATCAACCCACAACACGTAAAAACAATGGATTTTATAGTAATGTAGGGAATCACATAAATCATGATCTCATGCATCTTCAAAAACTTAATATCACATGAACACTTGAAAAACGTTTCGAATTTTTTGAGCATCACACCACAAGTTCTATAGGCTTCACAAAACATGGGATTTTCAATGCATGTTCATCAAGATTTTGAAATCTATTTTATATGTATACATATATATTCTTTAAAGCTTTTTTACAAATAGTAAATCCATGCCCATGAGGTAAGGATAGTCTTACGTACCTTTTTGATGAAATAGAATTTGAATTAGTTTGAATTCTAGCCTTGAAAGAAAGCCTAATTTTCTATTGTTCTTGAGAGTGGAGAGGATTTTTTAAAACTGATAAAAGATGAATAATTATGCTTATGGTATGATTTAATTCATGGGGGAGGAGTTTGGGAAGGGAAAATACGAAAATATCCCTTGAAAAATGTTACATTAGTGCGGATGGGCACTTACCAACGGTTTGAGCGACGGACCATCACTCCCACGAATGACCGTCGCTCCAACCATCACAAAATGACCCTTTTTCAATCTTACTCCCTAAGGGTGATGGTCTGGTACGAAGGGCTATCACTGGTGTGACGATCCGTCACCCTGGTCATCGCCCCTCGGGCATACAGACACCTTCTGGTAAAACAGGCGTAACTTCTTACTCTGATATCGAATTAAGGCAAAACCAGTGGAGTTGGAAAGAAGACTCGAAGATATTTCATTTGATATATACTAGTCCCTATAACACATCATATTATAGGAGTAATAATCAATGAAAGTTGACCCAAATAAGAGCAATCGTTAAAACTCTATTGATAACAAGTCCTCTACTCATCTTTTAGTTAAGGGACCTCTATGATCTCAATTCATGTACAAATAGATTTGCACACTACTTAATTTATAAATATACTTATATTTAAATAGGATTCATTGGTTTAGGGACCCTTACGTATAGGAATGACGGTTTAAGTTCTAGCCCAAAAATGCGGATTGTTACATTATCCCCCCTTGGGATCATTCATCCACGAATGATGGTTTGAAACACATTAAGAACAATTTAAGGAATCACATGAACTAAAATGTGTAAGATAAGATCAATACCTTCCTTTTCATCATCCATGAATTCAAAGATTGATGGGTATCTTGCACGTATATCATTCTCTGACTCCCATGTAGCTTCCTCCGCTCTATGATTCTTCCATAATAATTGAACCAAAGCAATCTCTTTACTCCTCAACTTCTAAACATTTCTATCTAGTATAGCTATAGGTTCTTCTCCATATGATAAGGAATCCTTCACATCAATCTCTTCAATAGGAAATACAAGTGAATGATCTCCAATATATTTCTTAAGCATTGACACATGGAATACGGGATGTACTGAAACTAAGTTTGTGGGAAAGTCTAACTCATAAGCAACTACACCAACCCTTCTCGTAATTTGATAAGGGACTATATAACGAGGACTGAGTTTTCCTTTCTTTTCGAATCTCATGACTTCCTTCATAGGGGAGACCTTTAGAAATACCCAATCACCAACCTCAAATTCCAACTCCCTTCTTCTAACATCAGCATGGGATTTCTGGTGACTCTGAGCTGTCTTAAGTTATTCTCTAATGACTTTTACCTTCTCCATCACTTGAAAACAAGATCAAGCCAAATAAATGAGTCTTACCCACTTCACACCACCTAATTTGTGACCTACATCTTCTCTCATAAAGAGCTTCAAATAGAGCTATCTGGATGCTAGAGTGGTAGCTGTTGTTATACGTGAATTCTATCAAAGGCAAGTGATCTACCCAACTACCCTTAAAGTCAGTCACGTAAGATCTCAATATATCATCTAAAGTTTGAATGGTGTGTTCTACTTTCCCATATGTATAAGGGTGAAAAGCGGTACTAAGGTTTACCTGGTACCCAAACCCCTCTAAGAAGATCGCCAAAACTAAGAAGAGAATTGTGTACCTTGATCAAATATAATAGATACTGTAGCCCCATGCAAACGAACTATTTCCTCAATGTACAGCTTAGCATAATCATCTCTCAAATAATTAGTCCTTACTGGCAGAAAGTGATTTGACTTGGTCATCCTGTCTACAAACACCCAAATAGGGTTATATTGGTTTCGGGATCCTGGAAGTCCTATAATAAAGTCCATGTTCATTATCTCCCATTTACACATCGGCAAGGCTATCTCTTGGGAAGTACCACCTGGCCTCATATGTTCCACCTTGACTTGTCGACAATTCAAACACTTAGCCACAAAATTAGAAACATATCTTTTCATGTTATTTCACCAATAAATTGCCTTGAGATCATGATACATTTTAGAAGAGCCAGGGTAAACAACATACCTTAAAGTGTGAGATTCATCAAGAATCCTATCCCTTAAACCAACAAATCCGGAATACATAGTCAACACCGATACCTCAAAATCTTATCACCTTCAGTTTCAAATGCCATTACTTTTTGTTCACCAAAATCTTCTTTAATCTGAAATAAAATGGGATCCCTAGTTTGATTTTTCTTAACCTCAGTACATAAGGATGATTTAGATACCTCTTGTACAATCACCTCTCCATCCTCGAAATCTAGGAGTCAGACTCCCAAATTAGTAAGCCAATGAATATCCTTCACCATGTTTTTTTTCCCTTCCTCTACATGAGAAATACTACCCATAGATAACCTTCTAAAGGTGTCAGCCACCACATTGTCCTTGCCAGAATGATAGTGCAATGTCCTTTCATAATCCTTTAATAACTCCAACCACCGCCTCTTCCTAAGATTTAATTCTTTCTGCATGAATACAAACTACAAGATTTTTTTATCAGTAAAAATATCAACATGAACTCCATAAAGATAATGACGCCAGACTTTTAGTTCAAATACCACATCAGCTAATTCTAAGTCATTGGTGGGATAATTCTTCTCATGCACCTTTAACTGCCTGGATGCATATGCCACCACCTAACTATCCTGCATAAAGACACACCCAAGTCCCACCAGGCATGCATCACAGTACACAACAAAGCCCTTTGTACCCTCAGAAAGAATTAAAACTGGTGCAGTAGTCAACTTGTCTTTTAGTTTCTCAAAACTATTCTCACAAGAAAGGCCACAAGAATTTCACCTTTTTCTGAGTCAATCTAGTAAGTGAAGCAGCTATGGAGGAAAAACTCACTACAAATCTTCTATAATGACTTTCCAAACCCAAAAAGCTCTAAATATCGGTTGGAGTCGTGAGTCTGGGCCATTTTTTCACTACCTCAACCTTTGGGGGTCAACATTAATTGTCTCATTAAAAATAATATGCCCGATAAATGTAATAGCACTAAGCCAGAATTCACACTTGGAAAACTTTGCATACAACTCATGATCCTTAAGAATCTGAAGGACGATTCAGAGGTGATTAGCAAGATCCTCCTCACTCTTAGAGTAAATCAAGATGTCGTTGATAAAGACTATGATGAACACATCTAGAAACTAGCGGAACACCCTATTCATTAGGTCCATAAATATTGTGGGGGCATTAGTTAATCCAAAGCATGTAACTAAGAATTTATAATGACCATACCGGGTTCGAAAAACAGTTTAAGGGATGTCAACCGCCCTAACCTTAAACTTATGACACCCCGAACGAAGGTCTATCTTAGAGAAATATTTGGAACCTTGGAGTTGGTCAAAGAGATCATCAATTATAGGAAGGGGGTATTTATTTTTAACTGTGACTTTGTTCAGCTGTTGTTAATCTATACACATACAAAGAAAGCTATCTTTCTTGATCACAAAGAGTACCGGAGCATGATCTTGGGTGTATTTATATGCCTAAGTACCATAACTTATCCATATTTTAGCTAGGTTTAGAGAACAAAGCGTCTAGTTTCTTATGTTTTTACTCTACTTCTATGTAATTGAGCTAACCGATGTGATTAGCATAATTTCAGGTATTAATAAGGTAGATGAAGATATAATGAGACTATGGAATGCGGATGACATATGACACAAGAGAGAGTAGCAGTCTGGACCAAATGTGGTGCCTAAAAACTATGTCCAAGACTAGTTTGTCATTTATAATTAGTTCAGGGACTTAGAAGGCAATTATGAGAGAATAGATTATTAAAAGGCTTAATGCTGAATTTTTATTCATTATTTATTATTCTTTATTAGTTTTTGAAGAGGAAGAGTGGTGGATTAGCTTGGAGAGACAGAAAACCATTTAATCTTTTGTTCTCATAATTCGGACACCAAGATCATCTTCTAGTTTTTGGTATGATGAATATTTCTATTGTGATTTCCATTTTATTCATGAGTAGCTAAGTTTATTAGTTAGGGTTATGGAAGCCTTGTAGCATACAATATATCACTTTTGGATTTTGAATTAATTATGCATTGATTTGTTTACATCATACTCGCGTCGCTTATCTTGAATTCTCGTGGTTGCAAACATAGAGGATATGCCTTAAAACACAACTTGTTTGAAAGAAAGGTTGATGTTTGAAAAAGAGAGTAGTTACAAGAAATAGGATTTCCAACCCCTATTTCATATGTTAATTCCTTAGCAGGATTAACTACTTGTAGATTTTGTATTACTTTTTGTAAACGCTTTTGATTCGAGAGAACTAAAGTGAATTAGTCCTTGATGGTTGAGAAACACTAGGATTAAGTTATTAAATACAATATGTTTCTCTGTAAGCATAATGAATGTATGAATTCGTAAAGCCCATAGTTAGAAAGTATTGAAAACTACAAGGTGGACATAACCCTAGCTTGCTATTTCTCTGAATTCAAATACTACTACATATATTTCATCTTGTTAAAAAGAAACCATTACTTTGAGAACTGAATCAAATTCCGTTATTTATTTTACGGAAATGAACAATTAAAAGTCAAATAATCAGCACACAACTTAATTAGCACCATATTCCCTATGGGATTCAACCCCAACCTAGTTAGGTTATATATTTGACAATGACCGCTTATGCTTTCGTAAGAAAGTTGTAATTTGGGCGTATCAAATTTTGGCAGCGTTGCCGGGGTACAGTTGTCAATTCAGTTTATGTGTATTAATTGGCTGTCATTCAAGTTTCCTTATTTTACGTTTATTTGTTTCTTTTGTTTGTTACGGGCTCATTGTTGTTTATGCGATGAACCAAAAGTTCAGGAGAACCATTATTACCTTTCAATTTTGAACCTCATCTCATTGAAAGAATGGCTAACCAACAGGAAGCTAAAAGATTAGTTGCTTTGGATAATGCTTAATTAAATCTATAGAATATAGATAACCCAGGTCGGGTACCTAATATAGATGAAGAGGACCTGGGAGATGATAATTTAATTGACCCAGCTAATAGGAGGCGTGCAGTAGGGGTAGTTGCACCTGTAAATTGAAATTGTCTATTCCGAGAAAGAACAGACCGCCAAGCTGCACAGTTTGATGTTGACACCAATGAGGATGATTTAGATGGAACTGGATATACGGGGGCAATCATTCTACCACCATTAGCTCCTGGGGTGAAATTCAATATCACTAGTACTGTGATCCAGTTACTGGATCTGAAAAGACTCTTTGGTGGATTACCTGGTGATGATCCAAATCTATATTTGGTGAATTTTATCAGTAGTTGTAAGTCATATAATAATCCTAGAGTAGGACAAAATGCTATTCGTTTAAGATTTTTCCCACTGTCTCTGTCTGGAGAGGTAATGATATGGTTGAATAAGTTGACTCCTGATTCTATAACAAACTGGAGGCAATTAAAAGGAGCTTTCCTAGAAAGATTCTTTCTGCCCTCCAAAATGTTACAGTTAAGGGATGAGATCAGCAACTTTAGGCATTTGGCCAATGAAGCTTTGCATGAGACTTGGGCAAGGTTTAAAAAGAAGCTGGCTCAATGCCCAAATCATAAGATGACTAATGAACACTTGATGGAAATATTCTACAGAGCTTTGAACTCACTTACAAAGCCAATAGTAGATAATGCTGCAGGAGGAGCTTTTATGGAGCTCAACTTTACTGAGGCTGCGGACATATTAGAAAGAATGACTAGGACAAGTAGACCTTGTCATACTAGAGATTCTGTGGTAGCAAGCAATACTGGGTCTAGTGTAATATCAATAGAGCAGCATAGGAGAGAAGAGGAGTGTGATTAGGATATGGCTTATATAAAAACACAGATGGATTAGAAAAGGTAAAAGCTATGGGGTCCTATGGTAAGGGAGCTGAATCAAACACCGAGGAAAAGGCTAACTACTTGCATAACCAGGGAGTTTCCAGACCGGTGGTCAAGGAAACCAAGGTTGGAACCATCAAGGAGATTGGAAGAATAAAAGTGATAGGAGTGGACTAATGTACCTCCTGGAAGTCGTGATAATGCTGCCACTAGTTTAGAAAAATGTCCATGGAAGACATGATGGAGAAGCTATTAAAGAGGGTTGAGGCGACAAATTCTGGAGTGACTACTATGAAGAGTGACATATCTTTTATGAGTCAACTAGTAAATTCGCACTCAATTGCTATTAAAAAACTAGAGTAGCAGATGAGCCAATTATCCGCAGCATTCAACCAAAGACAGAATGGGACTCTAGCAAGTGATACAGTTCAGAATCTGAGGACTGATGGATCGTGTATAGCTATTACCACTAGGAGCGGTATGATATTATCTAGTCCAGGATTGGGAGCATCATCTTATACTGATGCGGTCGAAATGGATTGGGAGATTGTTGATGAATCTTCAGTGGTACCTGTGGAGTTGAGAGATCTAAAAAAGAAGAGTGAGAAAGTAAAACAACTACCTAAGCCAAAGCATATTAGTGGTGTGGAGCAAGGCATAAGAAATGAGGTAAAAGTTGCTCCAACTGAAATCCCAAGGCCACCACCCCCATTTCCATAATGGTTATAGATTAAAGAAAATGATGGCAAGTTTAGCGAATTCATGGCTATGTTAAGGTAGTTGACAGTGAATATGCCCTTAGTTGAAGCCCTGGAACAGATGCCCGGATATGCTAAGTTCATGAAAGACCTGTTAACAAAGAAAAGGACTGTGAGCTATGAAACGGTAGACAATCTTCATCATTATAGTATTATTTCTACAAGATCTATTATCCAGAAGAAAGCTGATCCAGGATCATTTACTGTTCCATGTACGATTGGATTGCTAAAGTTTGAAAAGGCCCTTTGTGATCTTGGGGCAAGCATAAATCTTATGCCATTAACGGTTTTCAAGAAACTGGGTTTGGGAGATCCTACGCCCACCAATATGCGGCTTCTAATGGTGGATAGATTGGTAAAAAGGTCGATTGGGATTCTATATGATATACTTATAAAATTTATGGATTTTATATTTCCTACCAACTTTGTAATTCTTGATTGTGAAGTGGACTTTGAAGTACCCATAATTTTGGGTAGGCTGTTCTTAGCAACTGGGAGAGTTTTAGTTGACATGGAGCTGAGTTTCTTCTCGATTATTGATGTATTCTATGAAGATGAGCAAGATACACCAGTAAAGGATAGGTCTGCTATGGAGACCATAGCTAGTTTGGTTGAACTTGCAAGCAAGGATGTGAGTGACTTCAAAGTGGTTGGACTAGGAATAAAGCATTGTCTTAATCCAACAAATGAGGTACAAATAGTATCATCGATGTATCTTGACGAAGTCTGAGTAGTCAAGATAATCGAGTCGTTCCACGATGTTAAATCAGGCATTACATGGGAGTCAACCCATGACTTTATTTTCATTTTATCATGTTAAGAAAAAATGCAAAAATAAGAGTCGAACCATGACCGACACTACGACGCTTGGTAGGAGGCAACCCATCCTTCTAATAATTTTTATTGTTTTTGATTAAGTGTGGGTGAATGAAGTACTAAGGAGGTGATTAGTACCAAATTTGGTTTGGAATTGAGCTATGTCAACGATGGTAAGTTTAGGAGTGATGGGAATATTACAGATAAGTTGGAGTGGTCAAATGTGCAAGGGTCAAGTATGATTCATGTTAAAGTCATGCCTCAAATTATGTTAATCCGTTCCAAAAAGTTTCATGGTGCAACTTTATTTTGTTACTTTCAATGAGGTCTATGGTGGTAGCATAGGAATTGGATCGATAGGCTCGATCCCAAAGCCCACCACTGACCTCGATGGGGTGCAGGGGAAAAGTCCCCATGATACGGACCTTTCTCAAGGCTTTATACAGAGAATGGGGTGCATGATGTCCAAGTTTGCATAGGCCATGGTAAAAGCGTCGCCTAAACATACTTCACAAGTTTGCCTAAACACATTGCTTCACATAGGCAAAAATAGGTGGCATTTTATGCACCGCACACCTTAAGTTGTAGAATAACATGTGCGGCGCACACCTCAAAGTGTGCGATAACTTATGCACCGCATAAGTCTCCGCACATGTTCACTGTCTCAACTATGTGATACCATATGCGTCGCACACTTTAAGATGTGCGATAACATATGCGCCACCCAATACTCCACACATGCTCACTGCCTCAACTGTGTGATACCATGTGCGCCGCATAATGTAACTTATGCGATAACTTGTGCGTTGTATACCATCACTTATGCGATAACATGTGCATCGCACACCATAACAGATATGCTCACTGTCTAAAGTATGCAATGCTTAATGCGGCGCACACTTAATTTTGTGCGATAAGTTATGCGCCGCACGCCTCTCGAATGTCAGCTTAATATCCAACTTTAACTTAGGTCAACCCAACCAAGATTTTCATTCTTTAAATAGACTTCACACCCTAAATGCCCAAATTCATCCTTATTTCACCCTTAAGCCGTACAATATTGAGCTCTTACCATTCTCTTTGTCCTTCACTAATCTTCCATCTTCAAGGTAAGTTTTACTTTCTTAATCCTTAGTTATTGTGACTCTATGTTATAGTTAATTGATTTCTTAAGGATTACGAATTAAATTCTTGCCATGGTGATGTTGTGAAAGTGATGGTGTTTTGTATATTTTGGTATGGTTGAAAGTGTAGAGCATGATTCTGTTTAAAAAGTGCTTCATTGAAATAGAATTGGGGGAATTGAAGTGAGTGAATTGTATTGCGAATAATTTAGGAGCACCATACCAAAGTGTATGCCAGTGAAGTCTGAGTACCCGATAATAATACTTAATTGGTTTATACTAAAAAATTAAGTGTGGGGTGGTGACTTCACCACCTTCATCTTAATTGTAATTAGTTTCATTATGTGTCGCTGACGTGGATGAAATGATGGACACAGGAAAAATGGCTCTGATGATGATCTCAATGCAGGTGGCATAACTTCTTATGTGGATGAGGAGTACTACTATCCAAGTTCTTTATCATGTTATTTGCACTGGGGACAATGCTGAGATTGAGTGTGGGTTGACTGGTTACTTTTCTACTTGTTTTGTAAGAAAACAGTACCTTCTCCTTAGCATTCTTTTGTGATAGGATTAGTTATTTTGTTTATTTTGTTTCTTGTTAGATGTTTATTCTATTTAGTCATAATTTAATTATTCTATTTATTTTGTTTCTTGTTAGATGTTTGTTCTATTTAGTCATAATTAGGTGCTTTTCTTGATGATGGATGGATGACAACCGTCTTAAGAGAAATTAGTCATTTAATTGCATGTAACTGTTGTTGTGGATCACATGACATTATAACATAAGTATGTGATGGATCATTACGTTTGAAACACCTAGGCTCTAGTTGTGACTCTTGTTGTGATTGTTAGTTTTATTTGAATTCATGTAATTGTTGGATCGAGAATCTATAATGCTCCTAATTGAGTTGACCATGTGCCATGAGTGAGTAAGAATGTTGTATATTTCTTATTGAAACTGATGCTAGAACTTGCTTGGTGTGTGTGCAAAGCAAAATAAAGATTGTGAGTTTAGGAGATAATTTAGGCATTTGTTTGATAGCCATTGTTCATACCTTCTTTTGACCTACCTTTGTACATTATCTTAGCTAGCCCCATTGAGCCTTTAGCTTGTTCTTTTGTTAGCCTCATATGTATCCTATTCCGTTCTTTAATAGACCGTAATTTGATCCAAAAGCTCCTAAGCGCTTTAATGTAAAATCAATTTGAGTTAGGAGTTTGACAATTAGAGGAAAAAGGTGAAATTGATGCCCCAAAGTCTAGTTATTGGCGTGTGAAATTGATGTGGTAGGGAGTAGCAAAAATTATTGAAAAAATTCTAAATTTTATTTCAAACATGTTACAATAAACCTGTTTTGGCCCTGGTCCTTCTTGGTCATTGTGCACCTCAACTAAGGCAAATCGCTTAAGTTGAGGGTGGATATTGTAGGGGTGCGTAACATGAAAAGGGTTCAAGAAAAAATATTTGAAAGGGTTGCATACTCCCACTATAGTGTTATTAGTTAAGCTTAACTAGTTGGGGTGAAAACCAAATCTATGAAGATAGCAGAAGTGGAAATTGGTTGTTAGATATTGGTCTTAATTGCATAATGTAGTGTATTAAAGCGCTTAGGGAAGAAAGTCACTATTTCTGGCAGAACTAGTTCCTACCCATCCTTTAGCCTGCATTACAACCCATAAAAGACATATTTGATCCTAATCTTAGCATTCTGATATTAGTAGAGTATTATACTAAGGGCAAGCATATGGTCGTCAGTAGTAATTTGAGAATTCTTTGTGAGAGTGAGCACAACTTGATTCTTGTACCAATTTTGTTAGAAATTGCATGATTATGAGTGATTATGGGTAACTTTCTTGTTGTGAGGGAACATGGTTGATAAAGCTTGGGTAATTTATATGATTTCTATGCTTAAACGATATGCATGAAATTTCCAACTTAATGAGTCTATTCTTGAGTGTAGGTTGTCTCTAGTAATGATTCCTGAATGTATTTCTTGTTCATAATTGTGGTGTGAGCCTATTTGAGCATCTTGTCTTCCTTTGTGGGTGCTAAGGCTTGTGTAGTATGCATAAATGGATATGTTGTTAGAGGACGAACAAAACTTTAAGTGTAGGGTGGTGATCTTAGGTGTATTTATACGCCTAAGCACCATAACTTATCCATATTTTAGCTAAGTTTAGAGAACAAAGTGCCTAGTTTCTTATGTTTTTACTCTACTTCTATGTAATTGAGCTAACCGATATGATTAGCAGGATTAACTACTTGGATATTTCATATTGTTTTTGGAAAACGCTTTTGATTCGAGAGAACTAAAGTGAATTAGTTCTTGATGGTTGAGAAACACTAGGATTATGTTATTAAATACAATACGTTTCTCTGTAAGCACGATGCATGTATGAATTCATAAAGCCCATAGTTTGAAAGTATTGAAAACTACAAGGTGGACATAACCCTAGCTTGCTATTTCTCTGAATTCGAATACTACTACACATATTTCATCTTGTTAAACTAAAACCATTATTTGTGAACTGAATCAAATCCCCCTATTTATTTTAAGGAAATGAACAATTAAAAGTCAACTATCTGCACACAACTTAATTAGCACTATATTCTCTGTGGGATTCGACCCCAACCTAGTTGGGTTATGTATTTGACAATGACCGCTTACTCTTTCATAAGAAAATTGTAATTTGGGCGTATTAGAGCACCTTAGGGAGAGACGTTAGGATGAATAAAGCCTTTTTCAAGAAAGTCTTTTAAATGTTGTTTCAACTCTTTTAATTCTGAAGGAGCCATTCTGTATGGCGAAATAGAAATAGGTCGGGCGTCCAGCAACAAGTCAATGCCAAAATCTATCTAACTATTTGGTGGTATCCAAGGAAGATCATCGGGAAAGACTACGAGGAATTCATTAACTACAGGGACAGACTAGAGGGAAGGACTTTCAGTACTGGAATCTTTGAACCAGACAAAATAGTACAAATAACCCTTTGATATAAGCTTACTGGCTCTAATATAAGATATATCTTTCACCCTAGGTGCTAGAGAATATCCCTCCCACTCTATCTCTGGCTCATTCGGAAAAGAGAAGGTGACCATTTTGGTTCTCCAATCTAATGTAGCATAAAATAAATGAAGTCAATCCATTCCCAGTATGGTATCAAAATCAATCATTTCCAGTTCAACAAGATTAGCCACAGTATCATGATGAAAAATAGATACCACAAAATCTCTATAAACTTTCCTAGCCATAATAGAATCACCAACAGAAGTGGAAACAGAAAAGGGTTCTAGAATATTTTCGGGCTCAAAACCAAAACTAACTGCCACGTAGAGGGTCACATAAGACAAGGTAGACTGGGGATCAAGTAACACATATACATCATGAGAGAAAATATGTAACATACCCATAATAATATTGGGTGAAGTATCTATATCCTGGTGGTTTGATAAAGCATATAACCTATTGTGACCACCTTATGTAGTTGAAGTAGTAACCTTAGGTGTGGCAGCTGTGGAATTTGACTGAGAGTTAGCACCTTTAAAATTTCCTCTTGCTGAGGGACAGTCCCTCTTGATATGGCCTGGCTGGCCACAGACATAGTACGTAAGACTACCAAATTGACACTATCTCGGATGATCTTTTCCACACTTTCCGCAGTGCAGGTATGATCAAAAGGTTTGCACCATACTCCCCTGAGACTGAGTGCCCTGCATCCTCAACCTACTATTTGGCTGAGAGTTATAAAACCACTGATCAACTGGAGGCTTGGGCACCGATGCTCTAGCTGAAGACTGAGCATTGGTCCAAAATTTCTTCTTAGACCACCTCTGGTATGACCTGTTACCTTGTTGTTGATTGGCATTCTGATTTAAAAATCTAGGCCTCTTAGCTTGCCTTTCTTTCTGCCTTACCTTAACTAGCCTCTTCTACCTGTTGCATATGCATCGATAACCTAGAGAAATCTATGTCCTTGTTCATCATTGCACCCTTACATTCTAATATCAAATCATCCGAGAGACTAGATAAGAACTTTCTCATGCGAGCTCTCATATTACATACCAATTCTGGTATTAGGACAGCTGAGTCAACTTTAATGCATATTCTTTAACACTCATCTTCCCTTGTTTCGGGTTCATTAATTCTTCAGCTTTTGCTTTCCTCAGCTCTTGGGGAAAGAAAAAATCCAAGAAGGCCTCTACAAAATCTCCCCACAAAGAAGGTTCTGCATCTCCACCCTTCAAATCTTCCTACTCATTGTACCACTGGTTAGCCACATCCTTCAACTGATAGGCTGTTAACTAAACCCCTTCAACCTCATAAGCATCCATAACTCTAAAAAACTTTTCTAACTTATCAATAAACCCTTAGGGGTCCTCTTCAATCTTTGCGCCAGTAAAAGTGGGTGGGTTTAGCTTCATGAACTAGCCAACCTGAGTAGTTTCAGACGAACCAAGCATAGAACTCATATTTTCAGACCAACAGGACTTAGAACCCATATGTTGGGCAATCATATGGATAGACTGCCAAAACACAGCATTCGAGACTTCTCTCTGAAATGGCTGGGTATGGTTGACACCGGATTGAGGAGCTCGAGTTGGACTAGTTGGGATTGGAGAAACTCCCGGAGTAGCAATAAATTCTGGAGTACGAGCTCTGTTATGGGTCCACATCCCATGAGTAGGGCGGAAACCATCAGCATGGGTATTCTGCATGTTGGATCTACGGGAAGGCATGATCAATCTCTGAAATATAGGAAATCATGAGTTAGGGGACATTCAAACTCTATAGCATGAACTAGAACATGAAGAAAAGAGAGACATTCCTAAATTCCTAGTAACTTCCCCCTTATAAATATGGCATGCTATGCACCCATAGAGAAGGACTTTACCCGATGTGACTTCGAAGACACCCTGTTACCATTAAACCTGGCTCTGACACCAAATTTGTCATGCCCCAAATCGAGGCTTTATCTGCAACGGACATCCCAAACCATAAAGGCCCGAGAGCCCTTCAAACTGGAAATCATATGCATAATTCACATACTATTGAAATGTGAAAAAAAAATAGAAACGTGGTCATCTTATCATATAAACTAAACAATACGGGCATAAGATCAATATGACCCGAAACCATCCAATATAATTCTGTGAAATCTCTACAAAATTTAAACCAATATTTGTCTAAATTCGGGACAATGCCCCCGGTAGGACCATGAACTAAAAACAATTAAAATATCACATGAGACAAGGCCTTTCAAAATAAAGGAGGCTCACCAACTCCAAACGTCTAATAATGATCTACTTCTTAGCAGGACCTCGGGACTAAGCCTCGAATTCTGTAATATTGGGGGTCAATAAAAATGTACTGGTATATAGAAAAAACCAAAAACAAAATACATTTTATATAACATAAGTGAGAGCATTTCATAAAACACGTCAGCATAAAACCTTTGAAAACACATGGGAATAATTTGACAACTTTCAAAGCATCTTATTGGAATCATGACTCTACTCTTTATTGCTCTTCTAAACTAGATGGTACACCCTATAATCTGTTATTCAACGGGCTATATGGAATTCTCCCTTGAATCGGCAGCCAAGCCCCTAACCCGAGTTTGCTGCAAGGGTTGGAGTCTCTGTATCTCTACTACGCCATAGGACCGTCACCATCATACAATCCCCCTTTCGGGATAATACAAACTCGTTTCAACAAATTACGATTTTGGAAAATGAGTTATTTGAACTCATGATTTCTTCGGATAACCATCTAACTCTCTTAAGCCCAATTGTAGACTCATTAAAATAGATCTTCTTCTTAAAGTTGTTTTGTTCTTATTCTATTTCAGGCATATCATAATAGGGTATCGCCATACCAAAACTTCTAAGTCTTTTATTTCTACCATAACATCGTTACTACCCTTATTATTTCAAAATGTATTATTGACCACCCATAAGATTTAAAGTCATTTGTGATTTCATACTTTGAAAGCACATGAAAAATATTCTTTCTTCAATACTTTATCTACGGTGGTCATCACCTTTGTCAAATAAAAGCAATTCTCAATTGAAAATATGAATCCTTATAAATTAAGGAAAAATGCCCTCTCATGTAACCATAACAATAGTATAATTTATATAGAATAGAAAACCTTCAAAACTCAAATTTTTAGCAATCTGAATAATCAACCCACAATATATAAAAACAATGGACTTCATAGTAAGCTAGGGAATTAAATAAATCATGCTCTCATTCATCTTCAAAAACTTAATGTCACATGAACACGTGAAAGATGTTTAAAAAAATTTTAGCATCACACCACAATTTCTATAGGCTTCACCAAACATGGGATTTTCAATAGATGTTCATCAATATTTTGAAATTAATTTCGTGTGCATACATATATATTCTTTAAAGATTGTTTAGAAATAGTAAATCCATGCCCATGAGATAAGGATAGTCCCACGTATCTTTTTTATGAAAGGGAATTTGAATTAGCTTGAATTCTAACTTTGAAAGAAAGCCTAATATTCTCTTGTTCTTGAGCGTGGAGAGGATTTTGAGATGTTTTAAACTGATAAAAGATGAAAAATAATGAATATGGTATGATTTAATTCATAGGGGAGGAGTTTGGGAAGGAAAAATACCAAAATATCCCTTAAAAAATGTTACATTAGTACAGATCGGCCCTTATCGACGGTTTGAGTGACGGACTGTCACTCCTGTGGCTGACTGTAATGCCTCGATCCTATTCTAAGATGTCACACGGTGCTTATGACCCCAAGGACCACAAGCTAACCCTCTACCAATATTTGTACCTATACACTGAATAATATCTGAAATAAATGCAAAAAATTGCTATAAGGTTCAACACATCTATAAATACTCAAAACTGAAAATTAAATACTAATACATCTATCTAAAAAAACCTCTAAACTATCTAAACTGTGGAATTGATGGGACATGTCCCCAACTAACTCTGTCAACTAGAAAAAAAAATCTGATGCAGTAATAGTAAACTGAGATTTATCCTCAAAAAAAGAGGACTCACGCTACTATTGCTGACTGGGACTAAACTGCTGAGGATACTCTGGATCTCGTGCCTCTGAATCTATGGTGTCAAATAAAATACCATAGCGCAAATGCGTCAGTACAAGAATGTACCGAGTATGTAGATGAGGCAAGGCCAAATGCAGGGACTCATGCTTTCACAATATCTAAACTGAATAATCATGAAAATACCATAGGAGAACACATACATGAATCCATAGACCATAAACACAATCATCACAACTCTAGATACTGAAACTCGAATACCACTTTATAGTAGACTGAACTCACTACTAACACTGAGGTACTGAATCACCAACTTATCTGATACTGATATCTGAGGATCTAGATGTACTTACATTAAGAATTGGATTTTAAGATTACTGCTTTCGACTGGCAAAATTAGACATCAACTTTTCTAACAAATAACTTTGGAAGTTTATCAATGATAAGAAATATGATTATATCTGAATCTGACAACAAGAATACTCAATAGAAATCTAATACTGTAATCAAGACTATCTGGCAGCATATCTCTAAATATGATATCAAACAACTATATATGAGACCAAGACTATCTGATGGGATAGTCCATGGATCACTGGAACTATCTGAGTTCCTCATAAAATAGATGACTATATCTGACAGTCCTGATTTCTGAAGATTGATACTAAAACTGAGACTGAATCTGAATCTGAAATTGTGGGAAATAGTTATTTAACCGACATGCCCCAACCTACCACAGGAGGGGTCAGACCTGTAACCCCAGCTGGAAGGGTGTCAATACAGTGCCACGGGTAAAGACATCTCTTTGGTCAATCCTCTCTGATGGATGACCCTTACCAGGCAATCGACCTAAGGCATTATAATAGTCAAATACTCTCTCTCTCTAGAGGTGACAGCCTTTACTGATAGTGACTCCTGTATCCTACACTGGCTACGCAATTCTGGAGTTCAGGGATTGTTACTGATGACTCCAGCCTCTCTCGCTGATGGGAAGAACCGTCATCCCTTCCCTCACTTTGTGCTAGTTTCTACTCCCAACTGAAAGACTCTAACTGGATTCTTAACTGAATACAACTAAACTAAATTTGATACTAATTATATTTCTCAGAAGATCTGACTGAGTTACACTGATATTGCTTATTTTCATATCTGACAGAAAGAGGTATCTAATCATGGTATCTGACTGACAATATAGAGCTTGAATAGATTACTCAAATCGCTTCTGAGATTAGAATTGAATCACTTGAATACTATTAGTTCTAAGCTGATTACAGAACTGAGGCTAGATTACTAGCGATATAGAGATTACAGAGATAACTGAGATTACTGAGCTTTCTTAAGTTCTGCACTTATCTGAGGATATGGAGTTCTATAGTTCACTGAGTTGTAAGAATCATGGATTAACTTGAATTATCGAGAAACTTACACAGGCTCCAGACAATAGCTCTATTTTCCTGTATAAATACCCCCAGGACTCGATAACAAAAAAATAAAGCATCATCACTCATTCATCATCACAAGCATTCGTGCATCATCACAATCATTCAAGCATCTCTTTACAATCATTAAAGCATCTTCACAAGTAATTCAGGAATCATGTCATATGTTCATTAAAACATAACCTCAAGGATATAAGGATTACAAACGTCTGCTCATCATCACAGTCACCAAGGGGTCACTTTAAGCATTTCAAAATCATAACATACTTTCCCCCTCACAATCCTTACGGCATCACATCAAGCATTTAGGAAATGTAGACCTCTATTCATCATCACAATCACCAAAAGATCACTCCAAACATTTAAGGATCATCAACATCGGTTCATCATCATGTACTAGCCTAGGAAAGACATGCTATTAGATCATACCCCATTCAACAGGGTCTTACATCAAGTACTTCATACCTATATCAGTCTTAACATAAACTTAGATATCATGAGATTTCAGGAAACTTCACACTATCATGTCATAACTTACTTGCTAACCACTTGGCATGTATTAAAAGCTTATCATATATCAAAGAGCACTTACTTGGGGAATTTACCACTATCTTGTCTCAACTTACTCACTACGGTCTTTCAACAACCACTAGACATATCCGGTTTTACACCTACTTGGGGATTTCATACTATCATGGCACATTTCACTCACTAAGGCATTTTATCAAACACTAGGCATGCATGGACTAGCCCACAATTTGGGGTTTCATCTTCAACATGCTACAATGCCCCTTTATGCTTTACCTATGCTTTTTATCAAATCTATGGGGAACATGCCTCGCTTATTCAATCATTTCTACACCCAATTGTCATGAACACGTCACATAGAAACCAACTTCAAGAGGGCTCATCACAAACATCACATAAATTCCACATACTAGGGTCAAAGCCAATAAATCTTGTACACAAACATGAATCAAAACTCAAAAACACATGGAACATCAATTTCAACTCATACAAATCATGGAAGCTCATAAACATAAAAACCTTAAAGTTTTGAAAAGGGTGTTTGAGCTTCTTGGATGATAAGGACCCAAGAATAAACATCTACATACCTTGAGGAAACTCTTTTCTTGAAGGCTCTTGGAAAGATTTCTTGATTTCCCTTGATTTTTGGTTGAAGAAGAGAGGAGGGTTTTAATTTTATAAACCCTAATTTTTTGTGTGGGAGGAGAGAAATGGGGTGGCAAAAGGCCCTTTACCATGTATTTATAGAGGCTGAAGAAAAGGGGAAAAGACCAAAAATCCCCTTGAAAAAATTTACTGAAAAATCTCAATTTTTCATGGTGGCGTGACGCGCCATAATCGCGCCAGCCCACTGGAATTTGGACAATTGGGAAATGGCACGACGGCGCGACGCGGTGGGGATTATTTTTCCAACTTGGTTGCAAACTGGAACTACAATGCGATGCGGTGGAATCACAGAGGATCACTGGAATTTGACATTTGCCATTTTGGCTAGCTCCGCGATGCGACAAAGTACCAGATGGCACACTGTCTTACTAAAATAGCTCTAACTCTTCACTCGTGTATCCGATTTGGACGAATTTGGTATCGATGGAAAGGTTATTCAATGCTCTATATGATAAAAGGTAGAAATTAAGGAAATTCCACATGATTCAAAATATTTCATACTTAAGAAGATATTTTTGAAACTTTTAAACTCGAATTTTCGCTTTAATGAATACGCTCTAAGGCTCAGTTTGGAAGAGGACTTTGCGGGGTATTACATTATCTCCCCCATAGGAACATTCATCCTTGAATGTTGCTTGATACACTAAGAATACTGATCAACAAAACTTACTCAAGAAATAGAAACATCTCAAGACATAACTACGCAACTAGAATGACTGACATATAGAGTTCTCACACTGGCATGCATATCTGATACATGAAATACTCGACTGAATCTACTCATAGATGAATTCTCATAACACACATGCATATCTGATGCATGGAGTCATAACTGGGATGATCTCATGAATGCATAGCTGAACACACTGACAAGCTGAACTCATTTCTACTGAATATGCATATCTAATGCATGAATGCTTGACTGAACTAACTTTTGAAGGCACGACTGCCAATGCGATGACAACTGATGCTAACCCCATAAAGAAAATCTGAATATGCATCTGGACGAATCTAATGGCATGCAACATCATAATACTATGGGGTATCTCTCCCTTGGGACTCTATGTCTCTCTAAATACACTTTGCTGAAATACTGGGGCGGTGCGCGGGGCACCTACAGACTGGGTCATGATTGACCAATTGAGAATCTGAAACTTATGCACAACTTATGCTAACATATAAGCTCGAGGTGGAAGCAAGGGATCTAACAATGCATATCATAAAGATGAAGGGTATATAACATACCTGGGTATATTTCAAGGAGTCTTTCCCAATCAAGGCGAGCCTGAAGCGCACGAAGTCTACCCCTTTGAGTCAGCACTCTACATTCTCGCATTCTATGGCCTGGCTTACCACATCCAAAGAACACATCACTACCGACTCTACAAATACCTTGGTGGTTCCTGCCACACTCTCTACAATGCAGATGGGTACAAATACCACTAGTACTACTATAGGCTTTAGAGCTTGGCGCTCCCTCAGATTTGACACCCCCCAAATATAGGTGCGGGCACACTTGCGAAGGATGGAGATAGAACCAAAAATCTCCGACCATGCTGAGAACTACTGCCACTTTGGGATCCTGACTACGAGAAACCATGATTACCTATCTTGGCTCTCTTACTCACTCTTTTTCTTTCCTTCATCTTATCTACCTCAATCTGTTGCACATGCATCATTATCCTAAAAAGATCCATATCTCTATTGAGCATAGCATCTCTACACTCTTTCAACACATAACTCAACACCCCAGAAAAAAATTTACTCATACTCGCTCTAGGTTCAGCTACCAAGTCAAGAGGATACTTAGCTAGTTGGTTAAACTTAAGACACTACTCTTTCACGGTCATGGAACCTTGCCTTATGTTCATAAAATCTTTGACCTTAGGCTCTCTCATCTCTTACGGGAAAAATCTATCTAGAAAGGCACTTTGAAACTCTAGCCAAGTCACAGGAGTTGCATTCTCCCCTTTATTCTTCTCCCACAGCACTATCCAATCATGAGAAATATCCCTCAACCTATAAGATGGTAACTGTACACTCTCCTCTTGAAAAACATATATAATATGGGTGATCTTCTTCACCTCCTTTATATAAAGTTGTGGGCCTTAACCTACTACGAACCCAAAGAATTTTGGAGGGTTTATTTTCATGAAATTTCTAACCCTGGCTATGGCAGAATTCCCATCTTGCTGAGGTGAGGCTGAAGCCTGATGATTACTTTGAACATTAGTCACAGCTTGGGCTAGCGCCTGAAAAGCTACTCGAAACTCTGTATGCGACACACTCTCATTCGCAGGATCTACTGGTTGAGGGGGCTGGTCATCAACCCCACGGACAAAATCTCTGTGAGGAGGCATACTCTGTAAATGTAAGAAAAAAGTGGATTAGATAGAGAATCAACTTGAGGTCATGCTCACTCACACGATCAGAATACTGAAAGAAGGGAAACATTTCCTAAAAACATCCTGTAGCCTCTTGTACATAAATGTGGCGCGCTACACACCCATGCACAAGACTCTACTAGATGCGGCTTTTAAGACTCCCTAGGACACTCTCGAACCTTAAGCTCTAATACCAAGTTTGTAACACCTCAAAATCCCATCTCGAGATGTCACACGGTACTTATGACCCCAAAGGACCATAAGCTAACCCTTTACCGATATCTATACCTGTACTCTATATAATATCTAAAATAAATGCGGAAACTAGCCATAAGGTTCAACACATCTATACATACTCAAAACTACAAACTGAATGCTAATACATCCATCTGAAAAAGCCTCTAAACTATCTGAACTATGGAGTTGATGGGACATGTCCCCAACTAACTCTGTCAACTGAAAAATAAACAAAATCTAATGCAATAATAGTAAACTAAGATTTATCCTCAAAAAAAGAGGACTCACTGCTACTGTTGCTGACTAGGACTAAACTGTTGAGGATACTCTGGATCGCGTGCCTCTGAACCTATGGTGTCAAATAAAATACCATAGGGCAAATGCGTCAGTATACGAATGTACCGAGTATGTAGACGAGGTAAGGCCAAATGCATGGGCTCATGCATACATAATATCTAAAATGAATAATCATGAAAATATTGCACGAGAACACATACATGAATCCACAGACCATAAACACAATCATCACAACTCTAGCTACTGAAACTTAGATACCACTTTACTGCAGACTGAACTCACTACTGATACTGAGGTACTGAATCACCAACTTATCTAATACTGATATCTGAGGAGCTGGATATACTTACATCAAGAACTAAATTTTGAGCTTACTACTTTCGACTGATAGAATTAGAGATCAACTTTTCTAACAGATACTTTGGAAGCTTTATTAATAATAAGAAATATGATTATATCTGAATCTGACAATAAGAATACTTAATAGAAATCTGATACTGTTATCAAGCCTGTCTGGTGGCATATCTCTAAATATGATATCAAACAACTATATATAAGACCAAGCCTATCTGATGGGATGGTCCATGGATCACTGGAACTATCTGAGTTCCTCATAAAATAGATGACTGTATCTGACAGTCTTGATTTCTGAAGATTGATACTAAAATTGAGACTGAATCTGAATCTAAAACTGTGGGAAATAATTACTTAACTAACATACCCCAACATACCATAGGAGGGGTAAAACTTGTAACCCCAGCTGGAAGGGTGTCAATACCGTGCCACGAGTAAAGACCTCTCTTTGGTCAATCTTCTCTAACGGATGACCCTTGCTAGGCAGTCGACCTAAGGAAATATAATAGTTAAATACTCTCTCTCTGGAGGTGAAAGCCTTTTACTAATAGTGACTCCTATATCCTGCGCTGGCTATGCAGTTCTAGAGTTCAGGGATTGATACTAGTGACTCCGGCCTCTATCGCTAACGAGAAGAGCCGCCATCCCTTTCCTCGCTCGGTGCTAGTTTGTACTCTCAATTGAAAGACTCTAACTGGATTCTTAATTGAACACAACTAAACTAAATCTGATACTGATCATGTTTCTCAAAATATCTGACTAAGTTACGCTGAGATTACTTAGTTCCATATATGACGGAAAGAGGTATCGAATCATGGTATCTGACTGATGATACAGAGTTTGAATAGATTACTCGAATTGTTTCTGAGATTAGAATTGAATCACTTGAATACTATTAGTTCTGAGCTGATTACAAAACTGAGGCTAGATTACTAGCGATACAGAGATTACAAAGATAACTGAGATTACTGAGCTTTCTTAAGTTCTACACTTGTCTGAGGATACAGAGTTCTATAGTTCACTGAGTTCTGAGAATCATGGCTTGACTTGAATTATCGAGAAACTGACACGGGCTCTGGACAACAACTCTATTTTCAGGTATAAATACCTCCAAGACTCGATAACATAAAAATAAAGCATCATCACTCATTCATCATCACAAGCATTCGTGCATCATCACAATCATTCAAGCATCTCTTCACAATCATTAAAGCATCTTCACAAGTAATTCAAGAATCATGTCATATGTTCATTCCCATAATCATTAAAACATCACCTCAAGCATTTAAGGATCACAAATGTCTGCCAATCATCACAATCACCAACGGGTCACTTTAAGCATTTCAAAATCATAACATACATTCCCCCTCACAATCCTTACGGCATCACATCGAGCATTTAGGAAATGTAGACCTCTATTCATCATCAGAATCACCAAAGGATCACAACAAACATTTAAGGATCATCAACATCGGTTCATCATCATGTACTAGCCTAGGAAAGACATGCTATTAGATCATACCCCATTCAACAAGGTCTTACATCAAGTACTTCATACCTATATCAGTCTTAACATATACTTAGATATCATAAGATTCTGGGAAACTTCACACTATCATGTTATAACTTACTTGCTAACCACTTGGCATATATTAAAAGCTTAGCATATATCAAAGAGCACTTACTTGGTGATTTACCACTATCTTGTCTCAACTTACTCACTACGATCTTTGAACAACCACTAGACATGTCCGATTTTACACCTACTTGGGGATGTCATACTATCATATTACATTTCTCTCACTAAGGCATTTTATCAAATGCTAGCATGCAAGGACTAGCCCATAATTTGGGGTTTCATCTTCAACATACTACAATGCCGCTTTATGCTTTACCTATGCTTTTTATCAAACCTATGGGGAACATGCCTCGCTTATTCAATCATTTCTACACCCAAATGTCATGAACACATCACATAGAAACAGACTTCAAGAGGGATCATCACAAACATCACATAAATTCCACATACTAGGGTCAAAGCCCATAAATCTTGTAAAAAAACATGAATCAAAACTCAACAACATATGGAACATCAATTTCAACTCATACAAATTATGGAAGCTCATAAACATAAAAATCTGTAAGTTTTAAAAAGGGTGCCTGAGCTTCTTAGATGAGAAGGACCCAAGAATCAACATCTACATACCTTGAGGAAACTCTTTTATTGAAGTATCTTAGAAAGATTTCTTGATTTCCCTTGATTTTTGTTGAAAAGGAGAAGAGGGTTTTGATTTTGTACACCCTAATTTTTTGTGTGGGAGGAGAGAAAGAGGGTTGAAGGCCCTTTACCATGTATATATAGAGGCTGAAGAAAAGGGTAAAAGAACAAAAAGCCCCTTGGAAAAATTTACTGAAAAATCCTGTTTTTTTATGCTGGTACGATGCGCCATAATTGCACTAGCCCACTAGAATTTCGACAATAGGGAAATGGTACGACGGCGCAACGCGGTGGGATCATTTTTCCAACTTGGTTGCAAACTGGAACTACACCACAACATGGTGGAATCGCGGAGGATCACTCGAATTTGACAATTGCCATTTTGGCTGGCTCCGCGACGCGGCAGAGTGCCAGATGGCACAGTATTTTACTAAAATGGCTCTAACTCTTCACCCGAGTGTCCAATTTGGACAAATTTGGTATCGATGGAAAGCTTATTCAATGCTCTATATGGAAAAAGGTATAAATTAGGGAAATTCTACATGATTCAAAGTATTTCATACTTAAGAAGATATTTCTAAAACTTTTAGACTCAAATTTCCGCTTTACTGAATACGCTCTAAGGCTCAGACTGGAAGAGGAATTTGTGGGGTATTATACTGACATGTGCTCCAACCATCACAAAATGACCATTTTTTTGTATTACTACCTAAAGGTGATGGTCTGGTGTGAAGGGCTATCACTGGTACGATGGTCCGTCACCTTGGTCATCGCCCCGCGGGCAGACAGACACCTTCTAATAAAATAGGCGTAACTTCTTACTCCATTATTGAATTAAGGAAAAATTGGTGGCGTTGGAAGGAAAACTCAAAGATCTTTCATTTATGATCTCGGGCATATTTATATGCTCAAAGCACCAATATACACCAAGATTTAGACTTAGTTCAAGAACTTTTGTATGTATTCTTATGTATAATTTAGCTTTTATTCCATTACATGCCTAATGGTTATGATTAGTACTTTCAGGCTAAAAATTATGAAGAATTATGTGAATTTGGATACAATTATGATATGGAAGGATTGAAGAAATACAAGGGAGTAAAATAAAGCTAAAAAGGGAAAGTTGAAAAGTAAGAAGACTTATTTGAAGACACTTCGCGTTGCGCTTACCAACAAAATAGCAATGGACAAATTCTAGTGAAGGTTCATGAAATCAACTCATCGTGGAGAGGTGTAAATACTCACTTGGAACTTTCCAGTATAGGTCCGTGAAACCACCATATCGCAGAGCAGTCCCACTTATCAAATTTTACGACCTGGAAGTTTAGTGCATCGCGGAGAATGGATATTTCACAATTCTCCAAATCTAGTGGCTCACTACGATAGTGACGTGTCGCGGTGAGGGTACATTTTAAAATTTTCAAGGAATACTTGAGCTCCATGATTGCACAGATTTTAATAAAAACAATAGCAATTGAAGGCATGGAGCGACGCGCCGAGTGGCAAAATTGAGAAGATTTTAAGTGTTTTGTCCCAGCTATAAAAGGAAAAATCCAAGATAATTTTGGGGACTTTTTGGCAAAGTTAGTAGAGGCAGGAAAAGCAAAAATTTCTCTCTTTTAGGGTTCTTAGATATTCTTTTCAATTTCTATACTTCAAGACTTGTTTTGGGTATGATTAATTACTTATTTTGAATGATGAATTCAAACATGAGTAGCTGAACACCTTATTTCTGCGGTTGAGTCTAAGAACATGATTACTCTTTTATATTCTTATTCATAGTTTCTTTTTGGATTATCATCTGGTTTGTTTTTAATTTCTTGAGCTTACTATTTTAATGATTGGCCACCATTAGAATAAATCTATATTTCTATATGCATCCGGGAGAAGAATCGTAGAATAGAACAAAGAAATTAGGGAGCAAGGCTCTTATTCTTTTATGAAATAAGGGATTTGAATTAGCATCTAGGATAGGGATATGCCTAGAAGCCTTGTTTGGTTCACTTGCAAGAAGACAACTTTATGAATCTAGAAGAATTGTTGTATCTCTGCGGGAGTTATAGCTACAATATTCAATAGATAAAATATTTGAGGTCGGGAGCCCAAGATCGTTGCATAAACCTTGTGAATCATCAACCAGATAACCAATTAGATTGTGACAAAAAATAGAGAATTGTATGATTATTCGAAATACCTCAACCCTGGAATCATCCTCATTATTGATTACAACTAATGCTTGCTTTGCTCCAGTCATCACTGATTATTTCATGTTTAATAATTTATATTTTTATTTATAATATCAAAATAATCTTGATACTTTTAAGCACTTGATACCCAATTGTCTTAAACTAAAGACTGAAATAATTTCTAGTTTATTGATCCTTGTGAGAATGATATCTGACTATCTAAGTCATTATATTACTTGCACGATCACATGCACTTGCGTGTGCATAGAGACGTAATAAGTTTTTGGCATCGTTGCCGGGGATTGAACCCGAGTCACCTGCATGACAGATAAGAATACTAACCACTATAGTCTAGTTGGTTAGGATACTCAGCTCTAACCGAGAGACCCCAGTTCAAGTCCCGGTAATAGAACCATGGTGGGTTCGTATTATGCTTCATCTTCGTTCTTTTATTATGGATGAAAAATTTTATTTTTAGTTTTGTTGATTTTTGTGAGTACTAGCTATTTGGAACACTGGTCTATAATATTTAGTAACTTTGTGGATTACAATATGCCCTCTTTGGTATTTATCGTATGTTACTTCAGTTTAAAGTATTATTTTATTGTTATTTCCGCCCTCATTGGCAAGTTTCAGTTTTAAGTAGTTACGTTTGCCCTTGCCCTCTTTGGTAATTAGTAATAAATAGTCATAGTTAGTTTCCATCCCCTATGATAGAGGGATGATGACTGTCTTAAGGGGAGTGGTCATAGGAAGTAAAGAATAAATGAGAACCTAATCACTATCTTAGAGGAGTGTGTGGAAAGGGCCATCTTCGTAATAATGGAAATTAAATTAAGTATAAATAAGCATAAGAGTGTTTTGTTTTGAGTACTAATGATTTAATCTCGATAAATGAAATTTGATGTGTTGGCTTAATTTTGAATTCAATAAAGAACATGATTGGGAACCTTGGTTTGATTCCGTACATGCACTGTGAGTGTGAGGATTTGTGTATATTCTACATGAATAGAAATGACTAAAACTTGCCCAGTGTTTTTATAAAGTGAAATAAAAGGTGTTGGGTGTAGGATGTGATGTAGGCATTTCTTTGACAGTCGTATTTCTAACCTAAATAGACCTACCTTGGTACATAGTCTTAGCCAGCCCTGTTGAGTCTTTGGCCTCTTTCTTTGGTAGCCTGTTATGTAACCCTATCCTGTCTTTGATAAATCTTAATTTCATCCAAATAAGCTCCTGAGTATTTGAATATAAAACTAAGAGGAGATTAAGAACATAAAAGAGGAGGAAAAGGTAAAATTTAATGCCCCCAAAGTAGTTGTTATTGATGTTTAAAGATTCTGGGTGCAATTGGGAGTTAGTAAATAGAAATGTTACAATGAACCTGTTTTGGCCCTGGTCCAGTTGGATAATGTGCACCTTAATGAAGGTTTTTCGCTTAAGTTAAGGGTGGCTCTAATAGGGGTTCGTAGCATGAAATTGGTACGAAAAAGAGAAGTATGTGGAAGGAATGACTAATACTCCAAACCTGGTTTGAGTAAATAAGCTAATTGAAAGGAGAGTTGAAAAATAAAAGAGTGGGGAGAAAATAGAAGGATAAATTGGTGTTGGAGAACAGAGTTAATTGATAATTCTTGTACTAAAATTATTAGGAGTAATATTCACTATTTCCCCAAATAGTACCCACCTGTCACCAAGCCTTTATTAAAACCCGAAAAAGACCTTCACCTAAACATCCGACTCTTAGTGGAGTAGGACACTAAGGGCAAACTTATGGTTCGTTCACTAGCATGTATGAATTCTTTGTTGAGAGCGAGTGATTTGATAGTGATACTCCCCTATTTTTGCATAGATATCAGTGTGAGTAATATGGGGAAATTTTCTTAAGTGAGGATGCAGGTGGATGAAAGTAGGATTACTTAGTGTGTTTCTTTGATTGAGTTTGCCTACATGTTAGAAATTCATTATTGAGATAGAAAAAATTGTACTAAATTGTCTCATATGCTAAAATTGTGCTGACATGATGATGTAAGAATACACTATTGCAAAGTATAAGTACCCATTGCAACATAACTTTGAGATTGTGATGTAAAGATGAAGAAATTATGCTTTTGAATTAAAGTGTTCAGGGATGAAAATGTTTTTAAGTGTGGGGTGGTGATCTCGAGCATATTTATATGCTCAAAGCACCAATATGCACCCAGATTTGGATTAGTTCAAGAACTTTTGTATGAATTCTTAAGTATAATTCAGCTTTTATTCCGTTTCGTGCTTAATGGGTATGATTAGTACTTTCAGGCCAAAAATCATGAAGAATTGTGCGTATTTGAATACAATGATGATATAGAAGGATAGAAGGAATACAATAGAGTGAAATAAAGCTAAAAAAGGGAAGCTGGAAAGAAGGAATCCTCATTTGAAGACACTCCGGGTCGCGCTAACCAGCAAAATATAAATGATCAAATTCCAGTGAAGGTTTGCGAAATCAACGCGTCATGGAGAGGTGTAAATTCTCACTTGGCACTTTCCAATAAAGGTCTGTGAAACCACCGTGGCGCAGAGAAGTCCCACTTATCAAATTTTGTGACTTGGAAGTTTAGCGCGTTATGGAGGATAGATATTTCACAATTGTCCAAATCCAATGGCTCACCGCGATAGTGACGCATTGCGGTGAGGGTGCATTTTACAAATTTCAAGGAATACTTGAGCTCCGTAATTACACAAATTTTACTGAAAAATAGTATTTGAAGCATGGCGCGATGTGTTGGGTGGCAAAATTGGGAAGATTTTAAGTGTTTTGTCCCAGCTATAAAAGGAAAAATCCAAGATAGTTTTAGGGACTTTTTGACAAAGATAGCAGCGGCGGGAAAAGCAGAAATTTCTCTCTTTTAGGGTTCTTAGACATTCTTTTCAAGTTCTTTACTTCAAGACTTGTTTTTGGTATGATTAATTACTTATATTGGATGATGAATTGAAACATGATTAGCTAAACACCCAATTTCTGGGGTTGAGGCTAAGAACATGATTACTCTTTTATATTTTTATTCATAGTTTCTTTTTGGATTATCATCTGGATTGTTCTTAATTCCTTGAGCTTACTATTTTAATGATTGGCCATCATTAGAATAAATCTATATTTCTATGTGCATCTAGGAGGAGAATCGTATGATAGAACAAAGAAATTAGGAAGCAAGGTTCTTAATTTTATATGAAATAAGGGATTTGAATTAGCATCTAGAATAGGGATATGCCTAGAAGCCTTGCTTGGTTCACTTGCAAGAAGACAACTTTATGAATCTAGAAGAATTGTTGTATCTCTGTGGGAGTTGTAGCTACAACATTTAATAGATAAAAGATTTGACGTCGGGAGACCAAGATCATTGCATAAACCTTGCGAATCATCAACCAGATAACCAATTAGACTGTGATAAAAAATAGAGAATTGTATGATTGTTCGACATACATCAACCCTGGAATCATCGTCATTATTGATTACAACCATTTCTTGCTTTCGTCTAGTCGTCACTAATTATTTCATGTTTAATAATTTACATTTTTATTTATAATATCAAAATCATCTTGATACTTTCAAGCACTTAATACTCAATTGTCTTAAACTAAAGATTGAAATAATTTCTAGTTTATTGATCCTCGTGGGAACGATATCTGACTGTCTAAGTCATTATATTACTTGCACGATTGCGTACACTTGTGTGTTCGTAGAGACACAACAAGTTTTTGGTATCATTGCCAGGGATCTAATAGAATTAATAAATTTCTTAAATTTTTGGTTTTTGATAATATGTAAGTGTTAACGACTTGATCTTAGTGGTAAATTTTTGCAGGTTTAGCTGAACATTAGACTGGCTAGGGATAAAGAGTTAGTTGAGCCCTTTACAAAACTGTAAGTAATTTTTTATCAGAGGCAAAGAGCTCAATATTACATTCAAC
Organism: Capsicum annuum; assembly: GCF_002878395.1. Taxonomy (NCBI): domain Eukaryota; kingdom Viridiplantae; phylum Streptophyta; class Magnoliopsida; order Solanales; family Solanaceae; genus Capsicum; species Capsicum annuum. The sequence goes on along the minus strand of NC_061111.1, from coordinate 234,473,996 downwards.
AGGGACAGCTGGCTGAAATACAAGATCCAATTATTGCTGATCCAAATGTTGGAAATGTTCCAGCTCCTATTATTCCAGTTGTTCCTGTTCAACCAACCGCAAGACCTATTCGTGAGGTGGAAATCCCACTTACAAACCATGTGACTAATAGCTTTCGTAAGCCTGAACCAGGAGGTTAGTGGGAATTAAAACAAAATATGGTGCAATTATTGAAATCTGCGGGGGTATCTCAAGGACTTTCACATGAGGATCTGCAGCAGAACTTGTAGACCTTTCTGTAAATAATTAATACATATATTCCTAAAGATATGAATACTTATTATGTTGGATTGACACTCTTCTCCTTTTCTCTAATGGGAGAAGCAAAGAGGTGGATACATGCTGAACCACTGCACTCTATCACTTCATGGGAAGATTGTGCTCGAAAGTTCCTTATTCGATTCTTTCCATCCTAGAAGACTGCATGATTGAGGAGTAAGATATTAAGTTTAAAATAGAAAGATGGAGAAAATCTTTACCAAGCTTGGGAGACATTCAAAGGCATGCTCAGAAACTATCCTCTTCATAATTAATCAAATGATGTCTTGGTGCATACATTTATAGAAGGCCTTGAGTCTAATACTAAGATTCTTTTAGATTCAATAGAAGGAGGCCAAGCTTTGGAGAAAATGTATGAAGAATTGTATACATTGTTGAATTGAATCGCATAAGAAAAACCTGAGTGGCATCCAGACTCAAAAAACGCTCCCAAGAAGGTTACAGGTGTTTTGGAGGTTGATCAATTCATTGCATTACAGGCAAAGATTACAGCAATGTAGAATAATATGACTACTCAGCTCAACAACTTAAAGTTGGGTGCAATATAGCCAACTACCACAGCAAATGCAGTTCAATAGGTATATTCGTGATGTGAAGTTTGCGAAAGTGGTGAGCATAAAGCAGATGCATATTCCATTAATCTAGATTCATTCAACTATGTGGTTAATGCAAATCGTTAGGGTCAATAAAATTTGGGCAGTACACATAATCCAAATTGGAGAAACCACCTTAATTTCTCATGGGGTGGAAATCAGGCACAAATAAAAATCAGTATAAGGGACCAGTGCAATCAAATTCATAGCCGGCTAAGAATAATTAGGTGACTGTTCAGAATAGCAATATGGAGGAGTTGATTAAGAAGTTTATGGCTCAACAAGCACAGTTTGCAGAAGACATAAAGACTCAATAAGCACAGTTTGCAGCTGAGTTGAAGAGTCAACAATTGCTCATAAGAAATTTGGAGTTGCAGTTGGGTCACATTGTAGGATCATAGAATATAAGGCCATGAGGAGCATTTCCTAGCGACACAGAGGCTAATCTGAAGTAGGTGAATGTTGCTACAACAAGGAGCCGACTGCAAACTAAGGAGACAGTTTAGGAGCAGGATAATCTCGCAATTACTGATGACAGTGTGAAATAAAATACAAAAGTGGAAGTCAAGGAAATACAGGCAAGTGAAGAGATTCATATGGAGAAGAAGACTATCCCCTTGCCCTTTCCTCATAGGGAAAAGAAGCATCAAGAGGAAGCAAGTTATAAGAAGTTTCTAGATCTTCTGAAGCAAGTTCAAGTAAACCTTCCTCTTATTGACATTCTGCAAAGCGTGCTGAAATATGCAAAATACTTAAAGGATATTGTTTCCAATAAGAACCGGTTGATTGGATATGCTACAGTTACACTTACTCAAGTGTGCACTTCTAAACTTCAAAATAAACTTCCCATGATGTTGAAGGATCAGGGTAGTTTCACCTTGTAGATTACAATTGGATAGACTATTTATGCACATGGATTGTATGACTTGGGTGTTAGCATAAATCTCATGCCCACGTCATGGTACCAAAAGATGGGTCTTGGGAGTCCCAAACCCACGACTATTGTGTTGCAATTGGTGGATAGGTCACTTGCTAGACTAGATGGTATTATTGAAGATGTGTTGGTGCAAGTGGGATCTTTAATCTTTCTGGTGGATTTTGTGATTCTTGACTATGAGGCTGATCCAGTTGTTCCATTTATTTTAGGACGACCCTTTTTAGCAATAAGATAGTCACTCATTGATGTGACAACTGGAAAAATGACAATCTGAGCGCACAATAAAGTAGAGGTTTTTGATGTGTACAGAGAATTAAAACTACCAGCCATATATAAGGAGTTGTCTTCTGTATCAATTATTGATCTTGCTTCGGATTGGCAGTTACTTTTGTCTGATGATCCATTAGAGCAAGATTTGATGGGTTATGATCTGCATGGAGATATGGAAGAATTTGAATTAGTTCAGGTTTGGTAGTGATTTAGACAAACAAAGTGCCATTCGAGCCTTTAAATAGGCCAATTGGTCCCTCACCTAGGCCTTCAGTCGAAGAAGCTCCTAACTTGGAGCTTAAGGTTCTTCCTCTGCATTTACAATATGTTTTTCTTGGTGATCAAGATACCTTGCCTATTATTTTGTCTGCAGGATTATCAGATGTACAGCTAAAGAAAGTTGTAGTAGTTCTCAAGAAGAGAAGGAACGCAATTGGCTGGCAGATATTTGACATTTCAGGAATTAATCCAGTGTTTTACATGCATAATATTTACATGGAAAAGGGTTATAGACCTAGAGTGCAGCAACAACGAAGGTTGAATCCTGTGATGAAGGAGTTGGTCAGGAAAAAAGTGATTAAATGGTTAGATAGTGGTATTGTCTACCTAATTTCTGATAGCAAATGGGTAAGTTCGGTGTATTGTGTACGAAAGAGGGGAGGAATGACCGTAGTGACCAATGATGATAATGAGTTGATTCCCACACATACAGTAAGTGGTTGGAGAATATGTATAGATTATTGGATGTTGAATAAAGCGACTCGTAGAGATCACTATCCAATTCCCTTCATTGACAAAATACTGGATAGATTGGTGGGGCAAGAATATTATTGTTTTTTGATGGGTACTCTATCTATAATTAGATAAGCATAGCACCAGAAGACTACGTTCACTTGTCCATACGGTACATATGTGTTCAGATGCATGCCCTTCGGCTTATGTAATGCACCTGCTATATTTCAGAGATGTATGATAGTGATATTTTCAAACATAGTGGAAGAACTTATGGAGGTATTCATGGATGATTTCTCCATGTATGGTAATTCATTTAAAAAGTTTTTGCAGAATCTCGACGGAGTCCTAGCTCAATGCAAAGAAAAACACTTGGTGTTAAATTGGGAAAAGTGCCACTTTATGGTTAAGGAAGGAATTATCTTATTCCATAAAGTGTTATGCAAAGGGCTCAAAGTGGACAAATAAAAGGTTAAAGTGATTGAAAAGTTGCCTCATCCAGTCACAATCAAAGAAGTGCAGAGCTTCCTGGGACATGCTGGGTTCTATAGACGATTCATTCAAGATTTCTCAAAGATTGCAATTTCTATGTGCAAATTGTTAGAGAAAGAAGCCAAGTTTGAGTTTGGGGCTGATTTCCATAAAGTTTTTGAAAAGGTTAAGAAGAAGTTGACGGAATCACCTATCTTGATTGCACCAGATTGAGAGTTACCTTTTGAGCTGATGTGTGATGCTAGTGACATTATTGTGGGAGCAGTGTTGGGTCAGAGAAAAGAGAAGGTATTTTGATCGATTTACTATAATAGCAAGGTGCTGAATGATGCTCAAGCTAACTACATGATTATAGAGAAAGAGATGTTGGCAATGGTATATGCATTCGACAAGTTTTGATCTTAATTAGTTGGTATAAAGGTCATTTTTCATACTGACCATGCTTCCATAAAGTATCTTATGGACAAAAAGGATGCGAAACCATGACTAATTAGGTGGATTCTTCTACTTTAAGAATTTGATCTTGAGCTGCGAGATAGAAAGGGAGCTGAAAATCAAGTTGTTGATCACTTGTCACGGTTGGAAAATTGAGACCATATTGTGGATGACTTTCTAATTATTAAGAAAGAGTTTCCTGATGAGAAGTTGTTGTCATTAGATGCAGTTGAGTTCCCATGGTATGCTGACATTATGAACTTGATATCTTATGAGTTGTACCCTCCTGAGGCCACCATACAACAAAAGAGGAAATTACTCCATGATTTTCGTGCTTATATTTGGGACGAACGGTATCTTTTCAAGCAGGGTCCAAATGAAGTTATTCATAGGTGTATCCCAGAGGCTGAATTTTCAAAGGTATTACAAGATTGCCGCTCATCTCCATATGGTGGACATCATGAGGATGAGAGGACTTCAAGAAAAGTGTTGCAATCAAGTTTTTTCTTACATACTCTATTTAAACATACAGTGGCTTTCATAAAGAGTTGTGATCAATGTCAAAGGTTGGGTACCATATCTAGGCGTCATGAGATGCCCCTCAATAATATTTTAAAAGTAGAAGTCTTTGATATTTGGAGGATCGATTTCATGGGTCCATTCTCACCTTCTAAAGGTAATCTGTACATTCTTGTAGCGGTTGACTATGTATCTAAATGGGTGGAAGCTATGGAGAGTCCAACTAATGATGCAAGAGTGGTGCTGAAGTTTGTGAAGAAGAACATATTTTCCAGATTTGGTATGCCAAGAGCAATAATTAGTGATGGAGGTATGCACTTTATCAACACCTAGTTCAAAAATCTTCTTGCTAAGTATAGCGTTAGGCACAAGGTTTCCACTGCATACCATCCTCAAACGAGTGGACAAGTAGAGGTATCCAATAGGGAGATTAAGAAAATACTTCAGAAGACCGTAAATGGGCAGAGAAAAGATTGAACGGAGAAGCTAGATGATGCAAGGGGTGTCATCTTCATGTGGAGTTAGAACAGCAAGCATATTAGGTGGTGAAGAAGCTAAACTTTGATATGACTGCCGCGGGGAAAAAAAGGTTATTGCAATTGAATGAGCTTGATGAGTTTAGACTCCATGCCTATGAAAATGCCAAGCTCTACAAGGATAAGACCAAAAGATGGCATGACAAGCAAATTCAAGCTAGGTAATTTGAACCCGGACAACTTGTGTTGTTGTTTAATTCATAGCTTAAGTTGTTTTCATGTAAATTACGATCAAAATGGTCTGGAACTTTTGAGGGGGTGCGTATGACACCCCATGGAGCTATGGAGTTATGGAATAAAGAGAAAATAAAGAAATTCTATGTGAATGGACAGCATGTAAAGCATTATTGGGCGGATCATCCAGATAAGCACAAGGAATCTATCACTTTTACTGATAATTGATGATGAGCTAAGTCGTTCCACGACATAAAATAAGGAGCTATATGGGAGGAAACCCACACTTGTATTATAATAGGTAGTTTAATTTTTCTCTTGTAAAATCAAAATGAAAAGAAAAATACAAAAAGATAAGTCATTCCACGAACAAAACTAAGGCACTGAGTGGGAGGCAACTCACTTTTACTTACAATATTTGTTGTTTTTGTTTGAGATTGTAGGAAATTTCAAAGTGAAAATAAGAATATTACCACATTTGAGGAAAGGAATAAAGTTTGAAAAATGATAAGTGTAAGTAAGGATCTTCTCAGGTAAGAAAAGAGTGAAAATTACACAAGAAAATCTGATTTTGAAGAATGGCATGACGCGAAACTGGGTAGATTGACAATTGTCTAATTCCAGTAAGGATCCGTGATTTCCATCGCGACACAAAGAAGTGTGATTTGACAATTGTCAAATTCCAGTGGCCTAGCGCGATATCAGCACATCGCGTAACTTGGAAAATTGACAATTGTCAAGATACAGTGACTTGACGCAAAATTTAACGCATTGCGGTGGAGAGTTAAATGGCAATTGGCATTCTCCATTAAGGATCCATGATTTCCACCGCATCGCGGAGGGGGTTAAAATTGGGCATAAAATATTAAATCAAACCTAACCTGACCCGCCCCTTTATAAATACCCCCTAAACCCTAAACCCTTTTATTTTCCCTCTTAAGCGCCGCCCTCACTTCACTCCTACTAATATTTTAAAAATTTCCCCAACTTTTATTCTTCTCTCAACCTTTAAGGTATGTGTTGTAAGTTTAAATTAATTTTCTTTCTTTTTGTGTCTTGTGATGTTGGCTAGCATTTTGGGTCATAATCTTGTTTTTTACTATCATAGTAGTTGTGAATTTTAGCATTGCCTTTGATATATTGTCATGCAATCTTTGTGATGTCTTAATATAGGCTTCATAATTCTGAGTTGTTAATATGATAATCAAATGGTTATATGCAGTTGGAATTTGGGGAAATTATTTTTCAAATGTTAGTTGCGAGGTCAAGGAATGTAGGGGCATTGTAGCTAGATGTGTGAAGCAAGAAGGTTTAGGAAGTTGGGGTTAATTTCATTCCGGATGAAAACGTGTTGATTATGCTCCTATTTTCCATAGTGCATATACCCTTCCTGTCTAATATTAGTTGATTTAATTAAATTCTAGAAAAATACTCCTTTGATGCATGATATTGTAGAAACATGATCTCGTTCATAGTCTCTTATTGAGTAATTAGATGGGAATAGATGAGACGGTGTTGTATGCAGAGAAAATGAGTAAGGCTGAAGTGTCCCGAAGAGCAATATGATGTCTTTAAATGTGATAATAATGACAACAAAGGAAAGTCTGAGTACCTTGGATTTTGAGGCATGTGTTCTAGCTAACAACTAAGTGTGGGGTGGAAAGTCACCCGTAATGCACACTCAGTTTAGCTAGTCCCAAGTTTAACTTACTCAAATATTTATTGCATCTTCTATATTACAGGAATTATGGAACCACAACTAGTCAAAGGAAAGGAAAAGGCAGGTTCTTCTGCACCTGCGATAAAAAAGAACAGACCATCTGAAAGTCAACTGACAAGGGTACTTAGGACTCCACCACTTTAGAGGGGGCAGGTTCACAAATTTGGGTTCAAAGTTGTCCGCAAGGATGGGAAGCAGTGGTATTCCAAGCATACAGATACCAAATATATCCCAGAGGTGTATATTGATTGTACCAGTCTCATAAGAGAATGTCTATCCATGGTACAAGGAATTGAGGCAATTAATATAAATTTCATCTTCCATCAGCCGACTGAGTTCAATTTGCACTTAGTTAGAGAGTTTTACGCAAATTGGGACCCCAGTCATCCTAATCATTTGTTAAAGGTTCGCGGGAAAGTGATTCATTTTACTGCTGCTGATATTAATGACTTGTTAGGTATACCATAAGCAAACCTAAATTTCTTGAGGTAGTTTATTATTTCTCCTCCGTATGCGCATATCAGGCATCTATTATGTGGTCAGTGATCCTCAGCTTGTTGGTCTAGGCATCGTATTACAAGTTTGCACTCTCCCTTTCCTTATGCTCAGATAAACAAGGAAGTAAGGATGTGGGGTCATATTTTCTTGTCATTCTAAATTTAAGGCAAGCATATGAGGGAGGTTACTCGGGATAGGGTATGTTTGATCTATGCCCTGATGTGTCCTGATGTGGATATAAATGTGGGCAATGTGATTTTTTTTGTGATGAAGAAGGCCCGTACCCGACGGGGAAGAGTTTTGTGTTTAGAGGTTTGGTTACTAGATTTTTGAGAAGGCACAGGGTCAATGAAAAAGAGCTGGATTATAAGCTCGAGGTTATTACTCGCCCTGTGGATATAACACTACAAGTAGCACATCTGGGGTAACTGGCTCGATTTTGACCATGATAGAGCGACAGACGATAACTGATGAGGTACTGGGCTGGATGTATGGTCTTATAATGATGCTATCGACGACGGGAGAAAAATTAGCTATACCAGAGGAGCTCCATGCTGTAGAGCTCGATTATCCACTCGGGTACCATGCTAGGACTATGTTGAGGATTGGCCCAAATTTTGTTGAGTCGGTTATGATGATATAGAAACTGATGAAGAGCACAGGTACAGGGCTTCATACATAGAGTTGGATGAAGAAAATGAGTCTGATGATGATGGAGCTGATGATGATGGGGATGATGTGGATGGCACTCCTGAGGACATCACTATTGTAGTTTCATTTGAGTGACCAGGAAGTATACTGCCACTCTACAATAGGATTATTTGGAAGCACTGGGACAGTGCTTTATTTAAGTGTGGGGTGGTGGTTCATATTCTGCTTCATCTTCGTTCTTTTATTATGGATGGACAATTTTAATTTCTATTTTTTTGGTTTTTGCGAGTACTAGCTATTCAGAACACTAGTCTGTAATAGTTAGTAACTTTCTGGATTGCAATTTTCTCTCTTTAGCATTATCGCATGTTTCTTCAGTTTAAAGTATTATTTTATTGTTATTTTTGCCCTTATTGGCAAGTTTCAGTTTCAAGTAGTTATGTTTGCCCTTGCCCGCTTTGGTAATTAGGAATAAACAGTCATAGTTAGTTGTCATCCCCTATGATAGATGGATGACAACCATCTTAAGGGGAGTGGTCATAAGAATTAAAGAATAAACGAGAACCTAATCACTATCTTAGAGGAGTGTGTGGAATGGGCCATCTTCGTAGTAATGGAAATTAAATTGAGTATAAATAAGCATAAGAGTGTTTTGATTTGAGACTGATGACTTAATCTCGATAAATGAAATTTGATGTGTTGGCTTAATTTTGAATTTAATAAAGAACATGATTGGGAACCTTGGTTTGATTCCATACATGCACTGTGAGTGTGAGGATTTGTGTATATTCTACATAAATAGAAATGACTAGAACTTACCCGGTGTGTTTAGAAAGAAAAATAAAAGGTGTTGGGTGTAGGAAGTGATGTAGGTATTTCTTTGACAGCCGTATTTCTAACCTAAATAAACCGACCTTGGTGCATAGTCTTAGTCAGCCCCGTTGATCCTTTAGCCTCTTTCTTTGGTACCCTCTTTCTTAGTCAGCAAAGTGCAAGTGTCAATTGCAACATAACTTTGAGATTATGATGTAAAGAGGAAGAAATTATGCTTTTAAATTAAAGTGAAACTGTGATGACATTTCGGATATGTCGTCACAACTGTGATAAGGCATCTGAAATACCGTCAGGCTTAAGCAGTGAATGGAGTTTTGAGTGAAGAAGTGACAACATTTCTGATAAGTCGTTATGTAGCTGATAAGTCGTCAAGCTTTATCGTCAGTTGAAGCAGAAGATGCTAAGAATGCTGGAAGGCCTAACGATATTACTGATAAGTCTTCAGAACCTTGACACGCCATCATAAATGCCGTCACCTAATACGAAGGATTTTTTGAACATTGTGATTTTATTTTCATAATTAGGGTGAACTATTTAAAGCCTTGTTTTAGGGTTTTATGGGGAGAGCCGCACTTGAGATTTTGGAGACAACACTTTGATATTTTCTCTCTCTAAATTTTTGACTTGAAAAAACAATTCCTTTGAAGAGATTATATTCATTATTTTGGAATTTCCTTTGTGATTTAATCTGAGAATCTCTAGTTCAATTCATCTTGTGGTAAGTTTATCTTTAAAAGTATGAATTCATCTAGTTGCTTAAATTATTATGTCATGAGTGGCTAAATTCCTTTAACCTGAATTATGAGATCTTGGGTTAGGTTTTGATAAGGTGCTAAGTGTTCAAGATTCAAAAGGTGGTAGGAATTCTTGATAATCCTAAGGTTTTAATTATTGTCTGTTGGTTTCAAACGATAGATACACCTACTTTGATTTGCTTGAGAAAGAAATCAAATACAGTGGGAAGTGAATTATCAACAGGGACTTGGAAATACTCCGTTTAATAATCAGCACTGTAACAAGGTTGATTAACCTGATGTAAAATCTGCCATGAATATAAATTCCCTGAGTCCAAGAGGATTAGGTAATTAAATGCTTAAATAGGTCGAGAGACATTTAGGTATAGCTTCGATAAAGATAGCTTGTTGTCCTATCTACAGTGAGAATCTTGAACCACTAGTAGTATCTGTTAAGTACCGAAATCCCTAGTGAACATAATTCTGGTTTTTCCATAAACTCTTGATTACGAACACTGAAAGTAAAGTGACCAATAATTACTTGTTAAACTCAAACCCCCATTTTACTTTCTTTTAGTATCGTTTGCTTGAATTTAACTTGTAGCTTTAGTTCAAACTAGTTTAATCTCCACTCATATTGTTCCCTGTGGATTCGACCCCGACTTCAAAGTTGGGTAAATATATTGACGACGACCGCCTTGCACTAAAATTAACCTGTAAGTTGAGTGTTATCAAAAATGGCACCATTGTCGGGGAACAAATTTGGCGTATTAAGTTAGTTTGGAATTTTAGCTTACTTGCTTAAATTCAAACTTGTAAATATTTTTTTTTGGTTTATGTTTATTTATTTTATTAGGTAGATTTTTATTTTAGTTTACTTACTACTATGGCATCGTGGAATGAACATGATCTTGGTGGTTAGAAATATTATTTTGATGATCCATGTCCAGATTTTGATGGACCTCACTTTTGGCAAGACTGTAGATATGCTCCCTAGAGAGCGATGTGTGCACCATCTTTATCCTATCGGGTGTACGGTTGTTCTATATGTGGTGGTCAAAAAGGACATTGGAGTGATTGCCCAAATGCCCCATTCCCCTATTGTGCTAACCCAAATTCTAGTTCTTCTTATGAGTCTGACAAGTCTTATGGCCAAGAAAAGAAAGAATGAAGCACCAAAAAGAGTGGCATGGAAGCTATGTTTCAACGAATGTTGGATCTCCAGAAAGAAACATATGATATCGTATATGATATGCATCAAGGCATAAGGCCAATCATTCATGGGGATATGGATATAGAGGTCAATTATCTACAACACTCTTTTACATCATGTTTAGATGATATCTTGTCTATGGAATCATTTAAAATAATGGAAGAGTATGGGGATGAAGAGCCAAAATCCAATGTTGATGATAAGCTTGATGTTGAGCAGCCCTCAGTGATTTCCCAACCAACCAAACCATTCATGAAAGAAGATGCCAAAGATGAGAAAATAGCACTAGGGTTGAAAGAAGAAACCAAGCACAATACTTGTGAAGACTCTAGTCCATTTTGGGGTAAAGATACTAATAGGGATGTTATTCCAAAATTGAGGGTTAGTCCTCATTCGAACCACTTTTCAACATTATTCTTGGTGGATGTGATAAAAGTTGAATCACCCAAGCAAATGATGAATTTTGAAAATGAGGAGGGAAATTCTTACATTTCGGAGTTTGTCCTTCCAAAAGGGTACACTACAAACCCAATCTTAAAGTCCAAGAAGTTTAAACATCGATGTCCATTTAGTGGCTTTTGAAGATCCTCATTGTTTCCTAATGAGCCCACACGAAAGTTCGATGCAAAATTGGGCAAGCGGTTCAAGTCTTCAAAGAGGCATGATAGAACATTTCTTATCATGCCCTCATATTTGCCCAACGGACCTAAAAGATGTAAAGATCGAATGATGGGCTGACAATTCAAATCGTCTAAGTAGAGGGATACAGGATGATTAAATATTATCATGCCGCGATACTAAATTAGGCGTTTCTTGGGAGGCAACCTATGGTATTTTATTGTTCGTACTCGTATTATGTGATTGACATCAGATCTTCGTACCCATGGTGCCACAGGTATATTTCTAACTCTCTTGTTTTGGTTTGACGTATTAGAGATATTGCATGATTTTAAGTAGAGGGTGGAGCTACTTGTGGGTGTTGATGTCCTCTTGGGTTTTTGTTGTCGTGCCTCTTTTCGCCGGAGTCTTCTTCCTAGTAGAGCCATCATGTTTAGGTATATTGTATTGTATTTTGCTTTGTGATGTGTTGTGGTTAACCGGGGGGAAGATAAGTATCTAGGGCAGTTGACATATTTTTTATAAGTTTTGAGACTGATAAACACCTCTCCGTTGGTCTATTTTATAACTGTGTGATATGCATTTATGTGTGACCACTGTGCACCTTGTTGTGGCATTAGTACTAGTGACGTGTAACTATGCTAAACAATCACATGAACCGGATAAGTAGTAGCTTGCAATGCACCATTGTGCCATATGGGTGTGAGTTACTACCTAGTTTCCTTTGTGTGTTAAATTCAGAACTTGCCCGGTTGGTCTTGCCTTGGTTGTAGGAGAGTGGTTAGGAAAGTACCATAGGCCATTATTGATATTAGTCCACTTTTAGCCTATATGACCTTCCATGTGTGAATAATATCCCTTGATCCTGATTTTGAGCCTGAATGCCTATTCTTTTTATTATACCTATCACCTTCCTATTTGAATCATAATGAACCTGTTTTGGCCCTGTTCCTCCTTGGACATTATGCACTTTGACTTAGGAAAATCGCCTAAGTTGAGGGTGGCTACCATAGGGGTGCGTGATGTAAAATGAGTATGAAGAAAGGTAAAATAAATGAAAAGAATTGAAATATAGGTGTGGTGAAAAAGAATAAATGAAAAAAAAAATACCGCACCCATCCGGAGTATGTGTGATCAAGAAAGGAGAGAATTATGTAAAGGTTGATAGGTGAGACCCCAAAAATAGTGTAGTGCCAAGGATTCTTAGTCATTTTAAATATCATTGCGTATCATACCAGCCCCAAGCCTGCGTTACAAAGCCGAAGAAAAAACCTATAGCGATCCTAACTTAACTGTCTGAAAAATAAGGGCAAGTATATGGTATTTGACATGCATTGATTGGAATTTCTTTCTGAGAGTGAGTGTCTGTTGACCGTCCCTGCATTTACATGCTTGATGTAATATATGAGTGAGGAGGTACTTCATTGTTTTAACGGCACATCGGTTACATTGCTAGTTGCCTACTTGTTTGGGTAGTGTAATTTGTACATATGCATAGTTATTGTTGCTATGTTGATCCCATATCTTGATTCCTTTCTGTTACATTGTTGATCTTCATAGATATACACAGTTGAGTTTAAAGTGATTGAAAATCGAGAGAGTGAAATTGATGATTAACTGTCATAGGTATCTTATGTGTCTCGTGGTTAAGCATCGTAGTGTTGTGTTTTAGATGCTTGAGGACAAGCAATTGTTTTAAGTTGAGGGTGTTGATGTGTGAGTAAACGCTAACACATTTAAGGCTTTTAACTGAGAATAAGTGCGAAGTCTTCAGAAAATTTTGTCGTTTTTGATTATTTTACTTTGATATTACAGTAAAAGTCATGATGCAAGGCAAATTTAAGGAAATGGATGCAAAAGAGCTGAAAATTGATGCAAAGGAACTGGAAATGTAGCTGACGACATTCCTGATAAGTCGTCAGCCCTGTGATAGGCTATCAAGAATGTCGTCAGATGTTGCAGTGTTAGAAGAGTTAAAGTGAAACTGTGATGACATTTTTGATATGTCATCACAACTGTGATAAGGTGTCAAAAATACCGTCAGGCTTAAGCAGTGAATGGAGTTTTGAGTAAAGAAGTGACGACATTTCTATTATGTCGTCATGTAGCTGATAAGTCATCAAGCTTTGTCGTCAGTTGAAGCAGAAGATGCTAAGAATGTTGGAGGGACTGACGACATTCTTGATAAGTCGTCAGGACCCTGACACTCCGTCATAAATGACATCACCTATTTCAAAGGATTTTCTGAACATTGTGATTTTATTTTCATAATTAGGGTAAACTATTTAAAGCCTTGTTTTAGGGTTTTATGGGGAGAGCCGAACTTGAGTTTTTGGAGACAACACTTTGATATTTTCTTTCTCTAAATTTTTGGCTTGAAAAAGCAATTCCTTTGAAGAGATTATATTCATTATTTTGGAATTTCCTTTGTGATTTAATCTGAGAATCTCTGGTTCAATTCATCTTGTGGTAAGTTTATCTTTAAAAGCATGAATTCATCTAGTTGCTTCAATTATTACGTCATGAGTGGCTAAACTCCTTTAACCTGAATTATGGGATCTAGGGTTAGGTTTTGATAAGGTGCTAAGTGTTCAAGATTCAAAAGGTGGTAGGACTTCTTGATAATTCTAAGGTTTTAATTGTTATCTGTTGGTTGCAAACGATAGATACACCTACTTTGATTTGCTTGAGAAGGAAATCAAATATAGTGGAAAGTGAATTATCAACAGGGACTTGGAAATACTCCGTTTAATAATCAACACTATAACAAGGTTGATTAACCTGATGTAAAATCTGGTCATGAATATAAATTCCCTGAGTCCGAGAGGATTAGATAATTAAATGCTTAAATAGGTCGAGAGACATTTAGACATAGCTTCGATAAAGATTGCTTATTGTCCTATCCACCGTGAGAATCTTGAACCACTAGTAGTATCGGTCAAGTACCAAAATCCCTAGTAAACATAATTCTGGTTTTCCATAAACTCTTGATTACGAATACTGAAAGTAAAGTGACCACTAATTACTTGTTAAACTCAAACCCCTATTTTACTTTCTTTTAGTATCATTTGCTTGAATTTATCTTGTAACTTCAGTTTCAAACTAGTTTAATCACCACTCACATTGTTCCTTGTGGATTCGACCCCGACTCCAAAGTTGGGTAAATATATTGACGACGACCGCCTTGCACTAAAATTAATGTGTAATTTAAGCGTTATCACACCAATATGCACTCAGATTTAGACTTAGTTCAAGAACTTTTGTGTGAATTCTTAAGTATAATTCAGCATTTATTCCATTTCGTGCCTAATGGGTATGGTTAGTACTTTCAGGCTAAAAATCATGAAGAATTGTACGCATTTGGATACAATGATGCTATGGAAGGATTGAAGGAATACAGGGGAGTGAAATAAAGCTAAAAAAGGGAAGCTGGAAAGTGGGAATCCTCATTTGAAGAACTCCGCATCGCGCTGACCAACAAAATAGCAATGGTCAAATTCCAGTGAAGGTTCGCGAAATCAACGCGTCGCGGAGAGGTGTAAATTCTCACTTGGCACTTTTCAGTACAGGTCCGTGAAACCACCACATCGCAACGCAGTCCCACTTATCAAATTTTGTGATCTGGAAGTTAGAGCGTCGCGGAGGATAGATATTTCACAATTGTCCAAATTCAGTGGCTCGCCGCGATAGTAACGCATCGCGGTGAGGGTGCATTTTACAAATTTCAAGGAATATTTGAGCTCCGTGATTGCACAGATTTTAATGAAAAATAGCAATTGAAGGCATGGCGCGACGCGTCGGGTGGCAAAATTGGGAAGATTTTAAGTGTTTTGTCCCAGCTCTAAAAGGAAAAATCCAAGATAATTTTGGGGACTTTTTGGCAAAGATAGCAGCGACGGGAAAGGCAGAAATTTATCTCTTTTAGGGTTCTTAGACATTTTTTTTCAATTTCTTTACTTCAAGACTTGTTTTGGGTATGATTAATTACTTATTTTGGATGATGAATTCGAACATGAGTAGCTAAACACCCTATTTTTGGGGTTGATGCTAAGAACATGATTACTCTTTTATATTCTTATTCATAGTTTCTTTTTAGATTATCATCTTGGTTGTTCTTAATTTCTTGAGCTTACTATTTTAATGATTGGCCACCATTAGAATAAATCTATATTTCTATGTGAATCCGGGAAGAGAATCGTAGGATAGAATGAAGAGATTAGGGAGCAAGGTTCTTATTCTTTTATGAAATAAGAGATTTAAATTAGCATTTAGAATAGGGATATGCCTAGAAACCTTGCTTGGTTCACTTGCAAGAAGACAACTTTATGAATCTAGAAGAATTGTTGTATCTCTGCGGGAGTTGCAGCTACAACATTCAATAGATAAAAGATTTTAGGTCGGGATACCAAGATCGTTGCATAAACCTTGCGAATCATCAACCAGATAACCAATTAAACTGTGATAAAAAATAGAAAATTGTATGATTTTTCGAAATACCTCAACCCTGGAATCATCCTCATTATTGATTACAACCGTTGCTTGATTTGCTCTAGTCGTCACTAATTATTTCCTGCTTAATAATTTACATTTTTATTTATAATATCAAAATCATCTTGATACTTTCAAACACTTTATACCCAATTTTCTTAAACTAAAGATTGAAATAATTTCTAATTTCTTGATCCTCGTGGGAACGATATCAGACTATCTAAGTCATTATATTACTTGCACGATCGCGTACACTTGCGTGTGCGTAGAGACAAAATAATTTGATATATAGTAGACCCTCTAACTCGTCATATTCTAGAAGTAATAGTCGATGAAAGTTGACCTAAATAAGAGCATCTGCTAAAACTCTATTGATAACAAGTGCTCTACTCATCTTTTAGTGAAGAGACCTCTATGATCTCAATTCACGTACAAATAGATTCCCACACTACTTAATTGATAAACATACTTATATTCACATAGGAGTCATTGGTTTAGGGACGGAATGACGATTTAAGCTCTAGCCTGAATAAGCGGGTTCTTACAATGACATAGAATAAAGTGGGTATTTGACAAATTTTTCTCTAAATGGCAAAATAAGCTTTAAAAGTAGGTATTTTACTAACTTTACCTAGAAATTTATGGGTTTTCCACATCACACAAAAATAATCAAACGGTAACAAAGGAAATTTGAACCAAGAATCAAGAGGACAATAAAATTTTTACAAGTCCCTTTACTTTACTATACCAAACAGCACACTTTGTTTATGACATCCCAACTTATAATTATATTATATATTTAATATATTTCTCTATATAAATATCAAATCCGCAAGAAAGTTTTTGATTTTTCGAGAACTCCCATCCAACCCCTGGTCTGGCCGTGGTGTTTAGAAAATGAATTATTTCATTATACAAAGATAAATTATATTGGATAAAGTGAACGTGCATGTATTCACCTGCTACTGGTACATTATTGTGTATATTTTATCCATCGCTAGCTGGAGATCATCCATTAGTTATCAGTGCTTACTTGTTCTGTTTCATTCCCTAGATTATCTGGTCTATAAATAATCCTAATATTTATTCTTAGGTACGAAACTTCCTCTGACCAAAAAAAAAAAAAGAGATGCGAAACTCCGTAGAAAAATGGTAGGTAAACAAAGTCTCTTTGTACTATAATACCTGTAGAAAGGGTATAAGAATTCCTCCGTATATCTGAATCTTTTTCCTCTTCTCTCCTCTCCTCAAGTCTTTGCTTCAAGAAAAGCCAAATATTATCTTCTTTGTTTTGCAGTTCTATTAATCGAATACCCCCATTAGCATCTTTAGCAAGTTCCCCTCATTCCTAAGTGATTTTTTTTTTATTTCTGGTTTTGATTGACGAAAAGGAGTACCGGAAAGATTGAAGTGTTAACAATTCAGATATCAAGCAAATTAGGTTTGCTCGGTGTTTTAATGCAAAGGGTAGAGAACATTCACAAAGCAGGGGTTACTGTTTTACTGGTCTGTGGGTATAGTTATGCCAGAGATCTTAGATGACCATGAAGGCAGTCCATCCCTACTATCCGTCGCCGTTGCCAACGCCGAATTAACTCCGGCGGAGGATGTCAATTCAAACCTATTTGACAAGTATAAGCTGGGGAAACTCCTGGGTTGTGGCGCATTTGGTAAAGTGTATCATGCCAGAGACATTAATACGGCACAAAGCGTTGCGATTAAGGTCGTCGGCAAACAGAAAATCTTCAAAGGTGGTCTAACTGCGCACGTTAAACGAGAGATCTCTATCATGCGCCGGTTGCGTCACCCTCATATCGTACGCCTACATGAAATTCTCGCCACGAAGAAGAAAATATACTTCGCCTTGGAATTCGCTAAAGGAGGTGAACTATTCTCAAAGCTCGCTAAAGGCCGATTTAGCGAAGATCTCAGCCGACGATATTTCCAGCAGTTAATATCGGCCGTTGGATATTGCCACTCTCGCCGCGTCTACCACCGTGATTTGAAACTGGAGAATTTATTACTGGACGAAAATTGCGACTTGAAAGTTACCGATTTCGGATTAAGCGCTGTCGGGGATCAAATGCGACCCGGCGAGTTGCTCCATACACTTTGCGGGACCCCTGCTTACGTGGCGCCGGAGATTTTGGCGAAGAAAGGTTATGATGGTGCTAAGGTGGATATATGGTCATGTGGTATTATCCTTTTTGTGTTCAATGCTGGGTATTTACCCTTCAATGATACAAATTTAATGACCATCTATAGGAAAATTTACAAAGGTGAATTCCGCTGTCCGAAATGGACCTCGCCCGAGTTGAAGAGGTTGCTGACACGGTTACTTGATACTAACCCGGTTACTCGTATCACTGTTGAAGAGATTAAGAATGACCCGTGGTTTCAAAGAGGGTATCAAGAGGTCAAATCAGAAAACCAATTCGAAATCAAGTTGGGTCTGGATTCTGCCGAAAAATTTCTCAACGCATTTGATATTATATCGTATTCCTATGGTTTTAATTTCTCCATTTTGCTTAAAGATAATGGTGGATTCATCGATAAGGAACGGTTTGTATCAATGGAGTCACGGGAGAAGATAATCAGGAAAGTTGAGGAGGTGGGGAAAGCGGAGGGGATGACGGTGGTGCAAAGGAGTGGAGCCTCCGTCAAGGTGGAGGGGCAGAATGGTAATTTTGTATTAATGGTGGTGGTTAACCGGTTAACTGAGAAACTGGTAATAGTGGAAATTGAGAAAAGGGAGACTGAAGGTGAAATATGGAAGAAGAAATTCAAGCCGCAGATAAGTAGCTTTGTTTATCAAGAGGAAGGACCAAATTCTGGTAGCTGACAAGGACATTTGGGCTTAAATTTTAGCAATCAATGATTTTTAGTGAAATATTCGAAGGGAAGCAAATTAACGTGTTGTACTACTATTATTATTTATTATCATCACTGCTATTGAAAGATGTTTAACTTAGACACGATTTATTATCTATATCTATATTTACAATATATTAAAAATGTGAACAATCTTAGTAAAATAATTTAAATTTTTGGTCGATTTCGCAATAAACAAAATTATTTTTTACATATTTCCATCAATTATTAATTAATTATTAAAAATTTAAAGAATTCTAAAATATATCGTAAAAAAAAATATATGATAAATTTTAAATATTATTTAATTTAAGTTCTTTTCAAAGTCATATTAATTAATTGTTTATAAACATAAGGCTTTGATTTCTAATAAATATTAATTATAACGATCCTTTTCCAACTTTAAGAGTTTTTCCTTTTTAATAGGATTTGTTCTATTTTTTTTTTATCATAATTGAAGTTTTGTTTTTTGATGGAAATTTAAAAAAAAAAAAAAATATTTCATATTTGATTAATCCTTTTATGGAGGAAAAATATTTGGACTTCTTTAAATTGAGGATCCTTTGTTACTACAAATAATACAATAGCATCTATAAGTAACGAGTTTTTTTTTTTTTTTGGAGAGATTATTC
This sequence comes from Capsicum annuum, assembly GCF_002878395.1. Taxonomy (NCBI): domain Eukaryota; kingdom Viridiplantae; phylum Streptophyta; class Magnoliopsida; order Solanales; family Solanaceae; genus Capsicum; species Capsicum annuum. The sequence continues at coordinate 234,454,731 of NC_061111.1, read as the reverse complement.
TCTAGGTTTTATGTTTGTAATATTATTTTTTCAATATGTAGGTCACTTAGCTTAAACATATTAAATATTATGTTGTGTTATGAAATAATAAAGAACAAAGAAGAAGAGTAGAGAGAATAGAAAGTAATTCTTATTTCTCTTGAAGGATGAATTACAATGAAGAAAAAAATCTTTTATTTATAGGGAAAAACTAAACTTAAGGTTTATAACTTTTCCATAAATAGACATATACAATATATGGTAAAGTAGGCTATATATGGTAAAGTAGACATTCAATATATATGGTACATTTATAACACTCCCCCTTGAAAGTCTAATTGATAGATAATATGCATATATGCTTCCTCATTAAAAACCTTACAAGAAAAACCCAGTGGGATAAAACCTCGTAAGGAAAAAAGAGTACAACGCGTATTAACTTTCCCTAATGAGAACATCCTTGAACCTTTGTATTCCGATCTTGTGCACTATCTTCTTAAAAGTTGCAATTGAAGGAGACTTGGTGAATAAATCAGTCACATTGTCACTTGAACAAATCTGTTGCATATTAATATCACCATTCTTTTAGAGCTCATGTATGTAGAAAAGTTTTGACGAAATGTGCTTCGTTCTATCTCCTTTTATGGATCCTCCCTTAAGTTGTGTTATGCATGCTGCATTATCTTTATATAAGATTGTGGGTATATTGTCACAATTCAAACAATATTTTTCTCGAATGAGATGTATTATGTCTCAACCATACACATTCTCAGCTTGCTTCATGAATAACTATTATCTCAGCATGGTTCCATGAAGTGGTTACGATAGAATGCTTTGTATAAGGCTTATTATAAGGCTGACGACTTATCAGACAAGTCGTCAGCTATACTTCCTTCTTTACTTGCTCAAAAATTAACTTTTTTACTTGCTCAGAAATTAACTTTTTTACTCCATTATTGTTGATTCTCTTGCATCTTGACTTATACTACAATATCAAAGAGAAAACAATCAAAAACGATAAAAATTGCTTAAGACTTTGCAATTATTCTCAGTTAAAAGCCTCAAACGTGTTAGCATCTGCTTACACATCAAGTAGTACTTGCCATATGCAATTGACTTATTTGATAGTATTGAACTTTTACAATGCTTGTACTTTATATCATCATATGGCTATATCACTATATGATCTAATATATTAGTGCGACTATAGTACGGCCATTTATTTTAATTCATAGCATATGACGATATACTAGGTGGCTTCTACGAATTCCTAATGAAGACGAACAAACTCTATAGTTTCTTGACTTGACGGGAGTAATACAAATATTTTGACCTCAACCAATTAACGCAAAAAGCATGAATATGCATAATTCAAATAAAAAGGATATGTGGTCATGTGTTAGGCATATATAAACCAAAAACTCTATTCAGATATATCAAGTAGACTATCTCGGCTACTTTAGTAGGGACAAATGATTACAAGTCATGCCTTAAAAGTGAAGGAAGTTTTATCTTGACATACCTTTGATGTCTTCCTAGCTAATAATAGGACCACAAGTATCAAACAATTCAACCAACGAAAATGTAACCTTTGTTTTGACAACTATTAATATCCACAATTCGATAGATAACCAGTTTTCAGTCTTAATATTTCAAAATCAATGTTGAGAAACCATTGACCTTTCTCCCTTCCAACCCAAATTTGTTAGGGGCTGTTTTAGTAGGGTTCACCGGCTAGGACAGTGGTGAATTTTGTCGGTGCTGGTTCGCTGGCGATCGAAACTGTGGAGAAAGAAAAGAGAACGGCGAGAGAGGAAGGGGTCGGCTGGGCTGAATGGAATAAGGGAGAGATAGAGAGCAGAGAACGGGACTGACGACTGTTGTTGCCGGCGAAGCTGTGGCACAGTAACATTAGAGAGAGAAAGGAAAAAGGCGATGGTTTTGGTTAAGATGATAAAGATTTTCTCCCCTTTTTCTTTAAGTATTTTTGTAGAGAAAATGAATAATAAAGTGGCCCCACTTGCACGAAAATTTTATATATATCTATATATATAATAAAACTTCTTACTTATTCTTTAATCCGCCAGCCACAACCATACATATTATATACACTACATTTACATACACACACATATATATTTACACACAATATAATTTCCTTTAAAATGTATGTACCGCATAAATTTCTATAAACTAAGAGTTATACTCATCTAAAATTTATCGAGGTGTTATAATTAATACCTCATGAAAAGGATTATGAGGCCAATTTTTGCTTTTTTCTCTTTGCGGGTTAGAAAATTTCTCATTATTTTGAATTTAAATTTTTAAGTTGTCGCTCAATTAATCATATTTATCATTTAAATGAATTTGTAATCTATGTTAAAGCACGCATTGAAAAACTAATTTAAATAATAAAAAAGATCTAAATAAAAATTAATTGATTTTAAAGTCCTAAATTAACACACACGGGAGACATTGTGGTTACATAATGCATTAAATTAAGGGAAAACTATGTGGCTTAACAAACATAGATTCAATTAAATATAATTCACAGCCTATCTAATTTATTTTCTCTCTTTCTCTACCTTGTTTTTCTTTTCTATTTTTTCTTCATTCTTTTTTCTTTTTCTCTTTCTTTTTTATTTTTCATTTTTTTTTCATTTATGTTTTTTCATTTTTTTCCTTTTTATTTTTTATCTTTTTTCATTTTTTTCATTTTTTTCATTTTTTTTAATCTTTTTTTATATTTTCTTTCTATTTTTCATCTTTTTCTTTATTTCTTTTTTTGCAGTCTTTTTTTGTATTTTTTTGAATCTTTTTTTCGTTCTTTTTCATTTTTTTATTTTTTGTCATTTTTCTCCATCTTTTTTATTTTTTATATTTTTTTCGTTTGTTTTTGTATTTTATATTTTTAAAATTTTTATATTTATTTGTATCATACTATATATTTTAAGTAAATTTATTATTTGTAGTTGAATAATTTAGATATGAATATGTATAATTTATCATTCGTATTTATATGCAAATAAGTATATTAGTTAATTATATTTGCTTGAGACTAAAATACATAACTATGCAACGTGTCATCCAACGCAAATATATCATAGGTATTTGTATTTCAAACTTATCATTTATATTTATATATAAATAAGTATCATTTTGCATGCATATGGTTCAAGTTGCATAAACATGTATTATTTGATACAAATGTAACATTTGTATTTATATAATTTAACATTTGTATTTGTATAATTTATTATTTTTATTTTTATTTTTCAATTTGCATTAATAAAATGCAAATTGCATCAATAAATGTAAATACAAGTGTTCATCGAAATAAAAATAACAATTATTTTTCTATTATTTAAAAATACAGATGATGTTGTCAACTATAAATTCTAACACAAACAAATGAAATTACAAATATAAATACAATATGAAATTAACGTGTAAATACAAAATAATTCTTTAAAAATACAAATGCATTGTTAAAATTGAATACAAATACAAATATAGATACAAGAATAATACAATCATAAAATACAAATACAATATGCAGTCAATTATAAAGAACAAATACAAAATAATTCTTTAAACTATAAGTGTGAATTGTATAAAATATAAATGACGGTACGAACTAACAAATATAAATGTAAGTGTTAACTATAAAATACAAATGCGAACTACAAAATACAAATACAAGCGCGAACTTTAAAATATAAATTACAATTGAATCAACGAATACAAAAATATAAATGATGGTGTGAATACTAATACGATAAAAAATTGAGGTATTACGTTATCATCCATGACTTGTACTCGGGTAGTTATATTTTTCAAAAATATAAAAAATATAAAATAGAATTAAAAAATAAAAAAAGAAAATAAGTACAAAAAAAGTCAAAAACAAAATCAAAGAAGAAGAATAAAGAAGAAAGAGAAATAGAAGTTAGAGATAGAAGAGAGAAACAAAGAAAAGGATGGAAAAAAAAAAGCAAAAGAAAATAGGAAAAAATAGGAAAGAAAAAAGGGAAAAAAAAACAAAAACAAAAAAAAAAAAATAATAAAAATAAAAATAAAAATGGAAAAGAAAAAAAAAAGAAGTGGTAGTGTCTTTGGTTTGAATAAATAGATAGTGTATTTATGAATTTTTATAAATACACACTACTGAGTAAAAGTGAATGCAATGACTATAAATGATAACATTGTAAAGTGTGGCTATGAAAGGTGGGTTTTATGTCAAACTCTCGCTATTTTTGAAACTTCCCCTTAAATTAAGTATATGTTTGGAAAAACCTTAGGTCCAAGGATGAGAGATTGGATTAAAAAAAATCTAACAAACAAAATAAGGTTTTATTTCTATTGTTTTCAAAACTTAAAAAAATTAATTTTGTTCTAGAAGCATTTTTAAGAAAAATACATTTAAAAAGCATTTTTAAAAACTCGGTCAAATACTAATAATTTGTCAAATACTAATAGTTGCTCCAAAGTGGTTTCTAAATTTATTAGTTAAACACAAACTGCTTCTCACTGAAAGAGAGACATCGAAGTAATTTTATAAATTGAACTCATTGAACCAAAGTACACGTGCAGAGCGCGTATACTACTCCTAGTTCCATAAAAATTGTATAAATCATTATAAATAGATCATTTTGATCAATTTTTCATCAATTTGTACTATAAAAAAATGTCTATTGGATACTTTTTTAAAAAAAATAATTAATTAAATAATTAACCATTTAACTCGACCTCAGACCCTTCAACTCCCTCCTTTATTCAGATATTTTTTCTCTCTTTTTAATTTCTCTCACATCATTCTATCTTTCACTTTTTCGACTAAAATGGTACTTTGAGAATGATAGACAGAGTGTACATAGCTAAATTATGAACTTTGTTGGTCAATTTCTTGGGAGAAAAGCTGATTAAACAAGAAAATTAAAGATTTGAAATGTTAGAATTTTTTGTATTTAAGTAATTTTGTAAAATTTTATATTTTTTATTTATGTATTTGGAAATTTTTTTGGGAAAACACATTAGAGAATATTATAGTGAAAATCATGTTAGTATAAATTTATTGAGTTATTTTGTACTATGTATTTGATACTTGCTAGTCCTAAAATTTTGTAGTGTTATGTTGTGCTATCTATATGCTTGTATATATAGTTGTTATTGTTAGAGTGTTGTAGAAAACACATATGTAGTTTTTTTTTTTTTTGAAAAATATTTCAAAATTATACTCTTAAAGTTTTATTTTTATATGTTTGGACTGTTGGAATTTATAATTTTGTTTATTGATTTCAATGTGTTTGTGTGGTTGAAACATTACTTTTTCAGAAATCTTGACTTTTGTTTTGATAACTTTAAGATGGTATCATGTAAAATTGCATTCGGTCCTCTACTTGATTATATTGGTGGGGTTGTGACTGAGTTTCTAGGCAAAGAGGTTGGTATGATGTCCTACTTTGAGTTGAGAGACTAAATAAACTATTTAGAATATACAATAGAGTGTGACTTTTTTTTTAGGTGGGATGAATTTTTTTGATATAAATTAAATATGACAAGGTTATTTGTGACATTGTTAGCAAGTTAAAAAATGGAGATAAATTTGAGATCTATGTTTCTCATGGGGTTAATGAACTTTACCAGGACCCAATTGAATTGGAGTTTGTCCCATGTGAGAAATAGTGGGGTGGGTGATGAATCTTTAAATCCTTTTAATAAAGTTGATGCTTCTAACCCTAATATTCAGACTCCTTCCACTACGTTTTCTTTCAACTCTTGTGTTGAACTCTCAATCCTCCTGTTAAAAATTCTAACCCTGTTGATCAACCGTCTCCTTCTACTGTACATTTCAACCCTCTTGATCCTACAATAGATGAGGATCTAAGTGATGATGATTTAAAAAAATGATTCAGAATCTGAAAAAGATACTAGTGAAGAAAGTGATGTTGACAGTGACGTCCATCAAAAGTATATTGATACAAGTACAAGCAAGAGGCATTTCAATAGGTCAAAAAGGATAAGTAGAGGTACAACTTTTGGATAGATTTGTTTTGTTGAAAAGGGTTTCGACATAGGGTATAATGATACAAATAGTAATATTACGAATATGCTTAGTTGGTAATCTAGTAGGTGATGAACCTTACTATCTAAGTGATTAAGTTCCTAGCTTAGAAATAGATGATAAAGTAGGCTGGGAATATGGTGAAGAGGTTGATCAAGTAGTGCATAAACCTGTGAGAAGAAAGAAAAAAATAAAGTAGAGTTTTTTTATGAAAATTATGAAAAATTATTTGAGAATTAGGATTGATTTTTTCAAGTTCAAAGAAACTTAGACTAGCAGTGATCAGATATGCAATTCAAGAAAAAATTTAAATATTAAAGTATATGAATTTGGCTGACAGAGTTAGAGCGAGGTGCTGCAAAGAGACTTATCCTTGATTGTTATGTGATACTAATGACAAAACTAGAAGAGATTTTATTGTTAAAAGATACAATCCTATTCATATTTATTTGACATCAACTTTTAACAATCTTTACAACTCAAAGTTTTTTACCAGTAAGTAAAAAGACAGAATAACTCAACAGCCAAATATCAAAATTATCCAATTATAAGAGATTATTATAAAGGAGTTAGATATTCATGTTAGTAGGACAACGGTGAAAAGTGCTAAGAGAAGAGTGTTACAAAAGATTGTAGGTGATTGCATTATAGAGTATGGTAGGATTTTTAATTACAAGAATGAGATTTTGAGAAGTAATTCAGGTAGCACTTATGTTGTTAAGGTTGGAGAAGCTAATGAAACTGGACAATTGATATTTGAAGGTTTTTATCTGTGCTTTCATGCTTTAAAGAAAGCAATCTTTGGAGGTTCTAGAGGGTTGATTAATTTTTATGGATGTTTTCTCAAAGGTGTGTGCAAAAGTCAGTTGGTGGAGGTTGTTTGCAGAGATAGAAAAAAACAAATACTACCTATTGCTTGGACAGTTCTTGAGGTTGAAAATCAGTTTAGCTGGGGATGGTTCCTTGAACTATTAAGGAATGAACTTGATCTTGGAGAAGAGTATCAACTAAGCATCATTACTGATATGAAAAAGGTATGACTATATTCTTAATAAGTGCACTGTTTCTTTTAGTTTTGCAGTTTAGTATGCTATCTTGCTTCGTTGGGGACTGAAAATTACTGTTAAAGAGCTATTTCCACTAGCTGACACAAAAATGTGCTAGACATATTCTTTTTAATTGATACAAAACCTGAAAAGGGATAGAAAAAAAGACTATTTTGGAGAATTGCAAAATCCACATTTGAAACAAAATTAAAGGAGCATATAGAAGAAATGAAGTTATTAAGAAAGGATGGTTTGGATAATTTTCTATGGACAACTTGGGGACATGGTACAAAAGGTACAATGAAGAACATAACAAATGTGATGTTGTGGACAACAATATAGCAGAGATTTTTAATGCATGCATACTGCTTGCAAGGTTAAAAACAATCATTATAATGCTTGAGGAGATTAGGGTGAAGATAATGAAAGGAATTGGTGAGTTGATACAGTTTTCAAACACTTGGATCATTGATATTTCTCCCATAACCTTGAAGTTTCTCCAAGAAAATATTGATAAGTCAATGCAGTGCAACTTGTCTTAGAATGGAGAAAGGGGTTTTGAGATTGAACACAAGGGACTAAATGCACAACAAGTAGTATTAGTCTAGAGTTTTGATTTAACCAAGCATAACTAGTCCTTTTTTTCATTTTAGAAAGCCAAATTTTAGTAAAGATATGTAAAGTTCTAATCAGTAAGTCAAAAAACCCAATTTAAGTCCATAAGGCTAATATGTCAACGATACCAAATCCAACAAACATAATATAGCAATCAAGCTAACCCAATCCTAATCACCAGTATCAAAAAGTAATTTTATAACTATTTATATCAAAAAAGAAAGTTATTCGAATGTAACCTCTTTTAAAAAAAAGTGATAAAAGCCAACTACAAGTCTTCCAAATTCAACGTAAGGAAAGCAACTACCTAAGCCTAGACTAAGACTTCTAAATTCAATCGAAGAGTCCCCAGTAAGCTAAACTAAGTTCTAATGGAGAAGCAACTACCAATTTAAGAAAAAATAGTGTTGAAATTTATTGGAAAACTCCTTAACTACGAGAATGATCAAGATTTTCCAAAATAATTATGCGAAGAATAGGAACCCACCAATAATTAGCCTAATACCACAACAATATTGTAAAAGAGAAAAGTCTAAATAAAGGTAAGTCTAACCTGTTTAGACGTCATTGAAAGCACTCAAAATCCTCTATATCAAAGCTTTTTCTATTTAGAGAGACTTTTGACCATTGTCACACTATCAAAATAATAATCTTGAAGTCATGACAAGAACAACGATGCTCATATTTTAAATTTATGTTATAAGTTAGAAATCAAGCTAAAAATCATTAGTGGGGCCCGCTTTTAAAATTGAAAAATTACATTTACAACTATGTCCCTATCATGATCCAAAAATCGATAGGTCGTGATGGCACTTATCAAGGTTCTCTTACCATGGCGAACCTTGACAAGTAAACCTCTAACCCAAACTAATAAACACGAGAAAAAAATAAAATAACCCAAGGTAAGGCTTTTGGAACAAAGTCGAACCACATAGATATAATAAAAGCAGAAAGACTAAAATCAACACATGTAGTCATAACTTCCAAAACCTAGTGTCAACATTATAAGAACTACTAATACAATCTCAGAGTTAAATACATCAAAAAAATAATCACAAAGGAAAATATTTATCTTCGAACACTAATAAAGACATAATTAATACAGAAAGATAGAGGTGAACTCCAGACGTATGAATGTCCAACTGCTACCTTGAGAAATCTGAAGGCACTTGAAATCAATCAGGCTGAGGCACATCTGAACCTAAAGTTGCACCAAAATAATGAAGTAGGAGTGAGTACGGTCCACTTGTACTCAGTAGGTATCATAGGCCGATCGAGCCAAGTGAAAAATAAAGCATACAAAATACACACTAAGAGTACGTCACCTGCAATCAGAAAATGTCCCACAATGGTAGCCCACACCACTTGCACTAACAGTTCTAATATATCATATATATTACAACAACACACCAAGATAGAACACAAGTATGCACTATATCACATATAAATAGAACAAGAGAGAACATGTAGATAGAGGATCGTCAAATACAAGTAAGGAAAGTTAAGACAAATACATAGATGACAATACAGCAATACATAAACACAATAAAATAAGTGCAATGTATATGATGATGATGATACATGAGGTCATCGCACAACCTCCGAAATCATAGCACAATCTCCATATACACTTACGAAGGCAAGCCTTCCAACGCAGGACCCATAGGGGTTTATCAATCTGTATACAATAGACATATCTCATATATCCTTCTCAAGATATCCCTCGGGGAGGATTTTATAAGGTGTTACAATATCTCCTCCCCAGCACTTCCCTCGAGGAGGGTTTTATAAAAGGTGTTGTAGTGTTTGTCAATTGTTGCCATGGTGGTACTAATGCTTCATGAATGCATATGATGTGAGGATGTAATGCTCACGACCAATCACAATGAGTATTTTCACATCTAATCACAATGATATATTTTCATAACCAACCACAATGATACATTTCCACAATCACGTGAGCCAATATCCACTCATTATTTCTATTTCATCTATGATTTTTCACGTCTCATAAAAAAATAAGTATGAATATATCACAATACACCAATGGTACCACATTAGGCCTTTCAACAACACAATACAATTATTCACATGTATTTAAGGCTATCAACGTCACATAGGATCCCATAAGGTCATACATATCACATAATATCTCAATTTCAATAATTACATTATATATAAGCCCCCACATAGACACAACACATAAATAGCTAATTTTTTCATGATTAGTTTCCACCTTTAACGTGCATTTTGCACCATTATTTACTACCCATCCCAGTCTAAAAGAGTGAAGTCATAACCTACCTCGAAAGCCAAAATACCGCAATCAAGACTTTTGCTCCCAAAGCCTTATTCCTCACGAATGGTCTCAAGTTCCCCTACAAACCTCAAATATAGAATATATGCGTCAACACAAAACCAATGACACCTAAAATGATTACTTTTGATTTGGTGTCAAAACGGACTCCCAAAATAAATTTTTGAAAAAGAAGGAAAAAATTATAACTTTACTTCAAAAACATGTTTCCCATTTTTTTAGGAATCTACAGCTGAAAATTCAAGTCAAATCGAGTTTAAAACAAGGTTTAAATCAAAGAAAAATCATTTTTGAGCTTTCCTGGGTAAAATCTTTGAAATTCAAATTAAAATCAAGAATCTAAGTTGTTTTGGAGGTTAAATTGATGAAAAACTAGTAATTATAAGATTGAAACATTATTCAAGTGAAAAGGAGTAGTGAAATTAGAGTTTAAAATCAAGTCCTAAGATTTTAGGAGTTTTGAGAAATTAATCAAGAAATTACTAAGAAAAGAGTGAATTCTTACCTTAAATCTGTAAGAGATTAATCTAGCTTTTCAAGCTCCCACAAACTTCACTTTTAAGTTCTCACAGTATTTTAGAGCTTAAATCCCAAGAGGAAAGGTGAGAGAATGACAAAATGGGCCAAAAAAGGGTAAAAAAAGTGGTTATATATTGCAGTTCTAAGTCCAAATGAACTTCGACGGGGTGTTCGAGATTCGTTTGGAGTCTGATATATGCAAATGAACTAGGTAACCATACTAAATTCAATGCTCTGGACTCAATGGCGATATTAGATTTGTAAAAAAATATCGTCCTCACAAAGTTGACCCCCAAAATCCGAAATCATTATTTTTCAAATCGAGGGTTGAAATGATATTATAAAGCCATAAAATCACATCAAATATATTACCACCCTAAAATCAATGTTCTAGGTCTACTAAAGAAATTATATTTTACATCTGAGGTTATTCCAACTAAATGTTGGTCCCACACCCATATTTCTAATTTTCCAACTTTTCGACCAAGGTCAAAATGAACTCGGGTGCACCGGGACCCAAACCAAAGGTATACCTAGCCTAAAATTGATATTTCGTAGTTGTCGGCGTAGTTCATTTAGCCATCTATTGCACAAATCGAAAGATATCTACATAAGTCCAAAATAAGACTCTCGAAGACATCAAAAACCACAATATCACATAAATTTTACCAAAATATATCGGGAACTGTGCCAATCACCCCACACCCTAAAAATATCATAATGCAACCATGGGAAGGGATAAAATAGTTAAATCACACAATATCATAAATTTCACATATTTTATTAAATTTTCAAGTCGTTACAGTCCCCCAAAAAAATAATGAGTTGTTCTATAAAGCACCATTAGCTCACTACTTGTTCCCTAAATCATCCCCAAAGACAAATTTAAAATAGGAGAGATTTCAGGAAATTAATCAGGAAATAGTCAAAAACTTACGAAGATAATAACGAGAAATGACTACTTCAACGTCCCCCCAATTAATACAGGTTTCAATACATTATTTTCATACTATTTTGAGCTTCCAGATTTAATGGTGTTATATTTAGGATAATATAGAGTTGAAAAACAAAGGAAAAACTATTTATATTGTCCGGGGTTCCTTCATCACGATCGTGGGATGCCCTTGTTGTGATCATGGGATCCCATTGATTGGACCATAATAATTGCAATGTCCTAGCTATGCAATCATGATTTATTTTAAAAGTTGGCCTTATCCCACAGCTTTTCTTTATCACGGTTGCGAGACTCAAACTCGTAATTGCAATGACCAAGATCTACAGACTCTCAGAATCGTGAAGGTCTTCATCGAGATAGTGATGAAGAACCTGAGTCTACACTAAGTGTTGATGCACCATCAACTTTTGCTAAGTTGAAAATCTACGAACTGGTCCTCGAATTCGTTTGGAATCCATGAACCCAAACGAACTATATTATCCCACTAAATTTAACATTTTAGACTCAATGGAACCATCTAAATTTTTAATAGAGGTTATTTCAACCAAAAAAGGGTCCCATAAAAGTCTTTGGACTTTAGCCAAGTTTCTTTTGATATTTCTACTAGCATCACCCTCTTTATCAAAACTCTTTCTTTCTTAACTGTAAGGACATTTTTTATACCTTTATTTGAAGAATCATTTATAATGGGATTTTCTCTTTGTAAAAGTGCATATAATCGTATTACTAAGGTACCCAAATATAGAACATATCACATTACTAAGGTCCCCAAATATAGAACATATCAGAACTCCAACTATATTTAGAGAAATCATGCATCAAAAAAGATAAACTACCCTATTATTCTTCTCAATCAAAAATCCTTCCTATAAATGTAATCCTCTCTAACAAAGGTATTAACAATATATCGATCTAAAATCTTTGTAACCACCCTCTGGTATATTATCTTTCATGGATGTTATGTCACTCTTGAATTCTGAAACAGCCTCATTTACAGCTCCTTTTCCACAATCCCCAATGATTTGGACAATTTCTCTCTCGCTAATTGGGGAAGAAATTGAAAGATATAAAAATAAGAGATATATGCAAGACTAATTTCCTGGGAATGCCTTTGTCTCTTTGCATTTGGAACATTTGAAAAAAAATAAAAAATCAATCTCTTTAACCACAAAGTTGACAAGCCCAACTTCAATCATGATTATACTTAAGCTGTGGAATTTACTCACCTCTACAATGCCAAATGACCCCCCCCCCCCCCCTCCTAAATCTACCATTAGGATCAGATGGATTCCACCCCCTTCTAGTTTCTATAAGCTGAACACTAATGGTTTCTGCTTAGGAAATCATGGCAAAGGAAGTATAGGAGGATTCATTTGGAATAGAAAAAGTGATCAGATAATAGGGTTCTTTAAAAGCTACCACAATGTCACCAATAATCATATAAAGCTCCTCACACTTAGAGAAGGTTTGAAATTCGTTGTGGAAAATAGCCTCTTGCATTTAGTAATCAACATTGACTCCAAAGAGGTTATTACTATGCTTAAACAAGGGAGCTTATATTATGATATAGTTATGGATTATTGCAGGTTATTGTTAAGAAGACTTGGAAGGCCATCAGTTCAACACAACTACCATAAAACAGAATAGTGGATTCACTAGCAAAGAAAGGTGTTGCAATCTGTTTTTTTCTTAGGACTTGTATTTTCATAGTGCCGCTAAGGCTGTTTGGATATACATCCTTTGAACTAGTTATGTTAGTAAGGTTGGGCTATGTAATGATACACTAATTGGGCAATGTCGAGTCTTCTTTTTTTAGAACTGGGTTGAATACTTGTGGATGTAATTGCACCATATATTATAACTATACATAAGAGAGAATAAAAGTTTTGGTAGTCCTCACATTAAAATTCATGATATGAAAGTCTTATATGTGGCATTATTTTCTCATAATTCTCCATTTAAGTTTTCCCACATGAACTTTTGTAATTGGTTGAATTTCTTTTTGATTTTATTAAATTATTTTGAGAAAAGTGGAATTATTACCCCCCCCCCCCAAACTATTTTAAAGTGGAATTATTACCCCCCCTTCCCCCGAAAATTGACAAGCAATCATTTGGGATGTGGTGTGATGCACGCGTCAAAAATATTTTTACATGTATTTTTATCCCTTTTTTTCATTTCCTTTTCCATTTCATTACTTTTTTCATTTACTTTTATTCATGTTCTTCCACGATAACTTTTTCTCCATTCTTTTGTTCTTCTTTTTTTTTGTTCCTTTCTCTTCATCTGAATTTTTTCAATCTCAAATCCTTGTGAGATCCCTTGTTAAATATTAAATTCAAAGTTGATTATTAAACCCAAAGTTTAGAAAAAAATAAACCTTTGTTAAGTATAATGTATAAAAAACTCAAGTGGGTTTCACACATTTGCTCTAGGGACGAAAATTCTCATTTCTGTATTTGTTATGTGAGTTCAATTGTAAATTCGTTGTTCAATTGGAACTCAAGAATTACTAGTTTTTTCAAGAAAAGTGATGTTAAGGAAGCACGCAAATTGTTCGATGAAATGCCCCAAAAGAATGTAGGAATTGTATGATTTCTGGGTATGTAAAAAAAGGGATGTTAGATTATGCTCAACAAATATTTGATATGATGCCGAGCAAAAATGTCGTTTTTCAATCTTTTTTTTCTTTTATTTTTAATTTATCAACTATGAAAATTGATGTTGAATTTATGATTGTGAAAAAAGTTGGTGCCGATTTTGATTATGGTGCTGATTTAATTGTTTCAATTTCAAGAAATGTGGATTTGAATGATGGTTTATGGTTTGAGATTGAAAATTCAACCGATGTAAAGTCAAAAGATTTCAAGATTCCACAAAATATGTATAGAGCATTGTTGGAAGTTTATGTTTCATTTCATGAGAATGATGAGTCTTGGTATGGTAATTGAGTTAATGAATATGTAAGTTTGAATAATCTTAGTGCTCCGAGGAATGGAGTTTTTAGGGAGTTGATTATTAGTTTGGATGAAATAGTAGTTGGTGCAGTTTGACCGTTTACTGTGATTTTTATCGGAGGAGATGAGGAAGATGATAAATTAGTCTTGGATTGGATGCCATTGTTAAGTTCTTGAAGAAGAAGAAGAAAGAAAATAAATAAAGTAAAATAATAATTAAAATTATATATATTTATGTAAAGAAAATATTAAAAATAATTTTTTAATATATATTTTCATTCTCTTAAGAGAGTGAAACACACTCTCTTACCATGTCATCTTTCGGAGGTGTAATAATTTCACTTTTAAATAGTTCAGGAGGGTCATAGGAACCCCACAAAGTATAAGTGTGTAGTTGGAATTTGGGATAAAGGTTGGGGGGGGGGGGGGCATTTGGCCATTTTCTCAATTATTTTCTTCTTCATCTTAAAATATTTGTCATATTTCACTTTTGAGGATCAAATTATATGAACTTTAATCAATGTTTTTAAGAAAAAAAATATTATTATGTTGATATAATCATTGTAATTTATGATATTTGTTTTCATATAGTTTCAAATATCTAATTTCTAATTTTATTGAATTAATATAACATACTTTAGCTTCACAATAAGTCAAATTGTCTTTTGAAAAATAAACAATAAGTCAAGGATTATTTTGATATTTCAATTTTTTGGTGGAATGAAATTACTACACATGATAATTAATAGTGTTTTTTAATTATATATTTCATTTTCGCTTTTATTATTTTTGTTAAGACCATTCCACTTGGATTTTTATAATTGATTTCTTCTTTCCACATGTTAAATTACTACTATTTAATTGAAACTCTTTTCATTTTAAATCAACAATATTCAAACTAACCTTTCTTACAAAATTAAGGTTTTCAATGATTTCAACTACAACCTCGTAGTTCTTTTTGATATTATAGTATAATAAATAATATCTTGTATTTATTATTTCTGGTAGTGGACATGAAAAGGGATAAAACAATAATTAAAATGGGACGAATATGTTACTCTTGTAAGGGAATTGTAAAAAATAAACATAACAAGTAAATAACCAAATAGAACAGGCAATTAATGCAGTTTAATTATCATTCAATATCCTTATATATTTTTATTTAGTTAATTTATATAAAGGTTATTAATTAAGGTTATAATTATTATAATATAAACTTGAAAGCATTGACTTTCTTTTTTAGATGTATCTATAAGATGATAAAAATGTAATTAGCAAAATATATTACCATTAAAATTATAAGAAAAATTAAAATTCAATAAATATCAAAAAGAAATTATATTTAGCTATAACTAAGAAAATAAATACTTGCAAATTTGATAAAATGTCAGTTTTTTTTTTCTATTTATGATCTTCATTGAAGCGTAATTATTAAATATTTTTAATTATGTTATTATATAAATAATCAAATTAATTGTAACTTTTTTATATATTCTAATTCTCTGATAATATATTCTTCCTCATAAATAATAGTTTTTATTTGAAATTATCCAATTATTTGATTAAAAACTCTAACAATTATGAAAACTTATCAACAAGACTTGTTTAAAATATCATAATTTCGCACAAAATTAACTGAAAAAATGTTTGCCTAGTTTCTTTTTTAAAAAAGTTAAACTGTTTCTTATAATTTGCATTCACTTTTACAGGCAAAATAACCACTGAAAGAACGTAGACTTTCTTAGAAAAAATAAAAATTGATGGACTATTGTTGTTTTTTTCTTATTTTTTTTCATAAGAAATTCATTGATAAACCAACAGAGTCTCCAATTTATTCTGTCGTCCTGGCCTTCAATTTTATTTGTGTTTTTAGTAGTGAGAAAAATTACCTAAAATATGATTAAAATGCTTATATTTTTTTTTTATACTGTTAAATATGATATTGTTATCCTAATTTATTTAAAAAGATATTTCATCTATCTATACAATGAGTATCCTGTATCTGGGGTCCTCATTTAATTAAGTATATTCAAGATAATTAGAAAAAAAAAATAGAGTATAAATAACAAACTGAAATAAAGGAATATGTTACAAATATATTACCATATGTAGTAAATATTTATTTCTAGAAAAGTTCAAAATCCTAACTTTGGGACAAAATTAGTTTTAACCTATAAAGAAAATACCCAATTACCACCCTGAACTATACCCAAAAAGGTTATAACACACCTCAACTTAAAGGAGGTTCTATTTGCCCCTGAACTAATTAAAAGCATAATTTTGACACCCTTAGTGTTTGCGTGGCACACACGTGTGCCTACGTGGACCCTTCAGTGTGTTGTGCCACGTATGTGCCACGTAGGCGCTAAAGGTGTCAAAATTACACTTTTAATTAGTTCAGGGGGTAATAGGACCCCCTTTAAGTTGAGGTGTGGCGTAGCCCTTTTGGGTATAGTTCAGGGGGTAATTGGGTATTCTCTCACCTATAAATAAAGGAGTTTTCCTACATTGTTATTCAACTCTCAAGAAATTATTAAGAGAAATAAGAATTACTCTCTCTTCTCTCTTCATTTTTCTAGTTCATACTTTATATTTCATAACATGTTATCAGCACGAAACTCTAATCAGTTGAGAAGTTAAATAATGATCTAAAACTGTCGTGTATTTTCCATCCGCTAACATGCCAAAAGTATAATTGTTTATTAATTTCTTGGTTAAAGCATTAACAATGATCATGTCTAGCTTTGAAAGCTAAAACATGACAGAAAGTTCACCGACTATAAATCAAGTTCTAAATCAAAAGATTAGTAGTTGGTTATATTATTTGTCTTTTGCTATAAATTATTCAATTATGTTGCTTTCTTTAGATTAAGGAAACTTAATTAGTTCTAAGATTATTTATCTTTTAAAGTTTTCAAAGAACAAACTATATGTAGGGATTATAATATTAATCTTGTAAATGGATACGATTGAAAGTTTACACGAAATATTTGACCATCAACGATGGTTAATATTTTCACACACTTGTTATTACAACTGAATATGTTAGAAAGTTCTCTGTACCATATATATGCCTAAATTTACTTCTGAAGTAGCAATATCTTGAAAGAAGTTTTAAGTTATTATAATTTGATAGGCTTAAGGCACAATTCTATTTTATTTCTAGAGAATTAGAATTTCGATGATTATACTCCGGGGGTCTTAGTTGTGAAGATATCACAATCCACCTCTAAAAGAGATGGAATAATTGAAAGATTGAATATCTCTAAGTTACTATATTAAGAAATATAAATGTGAAAAGTTACCAAAGTTAGATAAAATCACATGCTATAGTAAACTAAGAATTTATTATTTATTATTTATTGATACAAAATTCTTGTCATATTAAACAAGAAGTTTACTAAAGTAAAAGATACATATCACGATAAACTTAAAATTTACTAGTATAAAAGTTCATACATTGACACGAATAGGTGTGACATCCCAAAAATATGCATATTAAGTATTAAAAATATATTAAAGAGTTAGAAAATTCTTCATGAACTTTTAATATTTCTTGTTCTCATGATAAGTTGGTTGAACCAACTAATGGTGGGGTTGGATCTCCTAAATTCTAAAAACTATTAAAGGTAAATAAGGGCTCGTTCACCTATCATGTGATATGTTGAAAAGATGCATCAATAAGATGACCATATGTGCGTTTATTGTCAACCTGTAGTTGACATTCATAAAGTTGTTTGCTTAATAAAATTGAGTTAAGAGCATAATTTCAAGATTGTATAATCAAGACAATTCATCTTGATAATGCTGGTTTGACATTTAATGCCTTTGATAAATAGTTGTACCATTAGTAATGAGAACAAAGGCTTATGTGTTAGTTTAAAATATGATATATTTTATACAATAGTACTTGTATGCAGAAAATCAATAAATTAGGATTAATTTTTTTTCTCAAAGTTGGTTCAGGATCAGGAACCACATATTTTTTATCTAATAATTTTGATATGAAGTATATGATTAATGGATATACAATGATGTATAAAGATGGATTCTCTAAAATAATTTGAGATGCATGTTAGTTTTTCTAACATGTGGGGGAGATAATAAACAACTAAGAAATATGTTGTGAATTATCATTAATATGATCCTCATTCAAAAGATAATTTAAGTTCAAATGCTAGGAACATTTGCTGACCCAATAATTGACATTATATTTAGCTGTAAATGTTCCAATTGGATGTCCCTGAAGGTTAAAGTGTACTACATGTATGAAGTATGGTAGATCTATTATTTCTAAAAGCAATAATTCTTGAAAAAAAGAAGAAGCAAATGATCATAATAAGGAGACAATATGCTCTTAAAGAACCTATGACATAACACTTCATGAAATCTAATAAAAGGTTTAGGTACCTTAAAATAATGAAGTGATGAGATCGGAAAATGTTATGCCACATTCTGAACCGATACAAAATGATATCATCAATAATATCTTTGATACAATATTGACACAATATTATAAAATAATACGAGGATTTGAATTCTACGTTTATTTAAGCATGCCGACGTAGAAATATTTATCAAGTGACATGAATGAATGCATCTTGATAAGCATAAAACTTATTTGATTTGTAGTTCAGATACTTAAAGATGTCATACATGAAATGTTGAATATTGTTACTTGACAAAATTTATATGATAACTTTTTTAAGGATTCAAAATGTTTGAAGCATATAAAAGTTTCTGAAAAACTTATTTATAATCGTTATATTGCATAAATTTATAACTTGAATATTATTGAAAATTTTGAAGAGCTTTCAAAAACAATAGATTATTTGCTGAATTGATGATATTTGGCCATGTGTTTTTATAAAGAAAACAACATCGGAGTTTGTTGTACTTGTTGTCTATGTCGATGACATAAACTTTATTGGAACTCCAATAGAGTTTCAAAAGACAATTGATTATTTAAAGAAAGAATTTGAGATAAAAGATCTTGGAAGGACAAAATTATGCTTAGTTTGCAAGTTGAGCATTTGAGAAATGGTATCTTTGTCCATCAATCTACCTACACAAAAAAGGTGTTGAAAATATTTTATAGGAAAGAAGCACATCCATTAAGTACTCCAATGATTGTTCGATCACTTGATGTGAATAAGAATCCATTCGGAAGTTAATAAAAGAACGAGGAACTCCTTTGTCCTGAAGTATCATATGTTAGTGCAATTGGTGCACTAATGTGTCTTGAAAATACTATAAGGCTTGATATAAAATTTTTGGTTAATTTGTTAATAAGTTATCGTTCTGCTCCTATAAGGAGATATTGAAATGGGATCAAACATATATTACAGTATCTAAAAGAGACTATCGATATGGATTTATTTTATTTTAAAGATTGTAGCTCCAATTTTGTTAGTTATGTTGATGTTGGGTATTACTCTAATCCGCATAAAGTTTGGTCGCAAATAGGCTATATGATCATATGTAGGGGTACTCTCATATCTTGGAGATATACAAAGCAGTCTATCATAGCCATTTCATCGAATCATGCTGAGATAATTGCTATTCATGAAGCAAGCCGAGAGTGTTTTTAGTAGAGGTTCATGATACATTTCATTCAAGAAAAATGTGGTTTGAAATGCGACAAAGTACTCACAATTATACATGAAGATAATGCAACATGCATAGCACAATTTAACGGAGAATTCATAAAAGGAGATAGAACGAAGCATTTCTCGCTAAAGCTTTTCTACACGCATGAGTTCAAAAAGAATGGTGAATTAACGTGCAACAGATTCGTTCAAATAACAATGTGGCTAATTTATTCACCAAGTCTCTTCCAACTACAACTTTCAAAAAGATGATGCACAAGATCGGGATGGAAAAGTTCAAGAATGTTCTCATTAGGGGGAGTTAATACGTGTAGCACTCTTTTTTCTTTACGAAATTTTGTCCCACTGGTTTTCCTTGTAAGGATTTTAATGAGGCAATCTACATGCATATTATCTATCAATTAGATATTTAAGGGGGAGTGTCACAACTGTATTACCATGTATAGTAAATGTCTATTTCTAGAAAAGTTAGAAACTCTAACTTTGGAGCAATGTTAGTTTTCCTCTATAAATAAAGGAGTTTTCTTTATTATTATTCACCCTCAAGTAATTCTAAAGTGAAATAAGAATTACTCTCTCTTCTCTCTCCATTCTTCTTGTTCTTACTTTATATTTCATAGCAGTATAAGCAATTTCTATTTATTTCGATTCAAAAGTTTTTAATAAAATAATATATATTCTGATATCTAATTAAAGTTGTTAAAAAAATTAACAAATATATTTATCTTCTTCTTTAAATTTCAGAAGCAAAACATACATAAGAAAAATAAAATATTTTTTAGCTTATAGTGTTTTTTAGTAATTATATTTTAATGTACTTATAAATAATATGCCTCCGAGGGGTATAACTGTAGGATTTTTATAGTATTAGATATGAATGTTTGATTTTAAAATATGGAGAGTATATTTGAAGCTGAGTCATATTATATTATAATAGTTTGTTTCGCCAAACTTCTAAAATCAACTAATTTTGAAAATTGCTTTTTTAGAAGTACTTTTTTAAAAAGTACTTTTCGTGAGAAAAAATTTATGCTTGATCAAAAATTTAAAAATACTTTTGAATAGCAATTAATGTTTGCTAGACTTTACTTTGTAAAAGTCTTTTTAAGTATATTTTTCTCAAAAATATTTTTTAAAAAAGTGCTTTTAGAAAGAGCCTATTTTTTTAGCTAATGAAAAACTAATTTTTCAAATCTTCAAATGAACTTATTTATTTTTGAAAGCTTGGTCAAATACCATATTATTTAAAAATAAGTACATTTGAAGAAAAAAATACTTTTAAAAAAGTAAGCTTGAATAAATAGATTTGTTTCCAACATAATTTAATTCATGAAAAATAAATTTCAACCACAAATTGGTATATTTCTCGAACGTAGGAGTATTTGAATTTGATCTCCATGAAAGGAGGTTTTGTGGATCTTCTTGGTGTATTTGACGGCATATTTCTCAAACGTAGGAGTATTTGAATTTAATCTCCATGAAAGGAGGTTTTGTGGATCTTCTTGGTGTATTTGATTATCAAGAAGAAAAGGGTTTTGATCTATAAATATCCCATGAATTTATTGGGACTTTGAAGATCATTGATCTCTTTGTGAATATTCCGTGAATTTGTGGGATACTGGAGATGACTGTTTCAGGGAACATGTTACCCTTTAAATAGACGAGATTTAGGGTAAGGTTGAGTAGCCATCAAGCTAGATTTAGGGTGAAGTAGCCCCTAAGAACTCTAACCAAAATTAAACTCTTTTTGTAGAGTCAACAAAATTTTAATGTCTACAAGATTATAAGTATAGTTAATTTAATTAATTCAAATTTACAAGATGTGATGCGGAAAAGAATGCGTGGCTATGCCACATTATTTACAAGAGTTAATAACATTTTTTATCCCTCAAAGAATTGTAAATTCTAATTTTAGTATTTGTGGTATTTTAGTGATAGCATTTTACCTTTGGTTACTTGAAATATGCATTTTGCTCATTTTAATGGTGAATGATTATATTCATCATTTGGTACACCCACGTGCTATGTGAGTTTATATTATTGCTTCATATTTAAGGCTGACATACTTTTAAAAGTTCATATAACACATTTCTTGCATAAAGAGACAAAAATCACATATTTCAATTGATTAAAAATTAAATTTGTTAAATATACATGATAATTCTCACACTTCGCTTTGTGGGAATATATTGGAACTGTTATTGTTGTAAATATACGTCATAAGGATTAAAATAATAATTTTTCAGTAATTACTGGATCAAAAATGTTATTATCTTCTTTTATATAATAGGTAATAAAAGAAAAATTTACTTAAAACAACAATTTAAATTTTTATTATTAATAAAATTTCAACTACCAAAAGTAATTACAAAAATCTCTTTTTGACACACTCTCTCTCTCTAAACTTCGTTTACATTTCTTCTCTATATTTTTCTTATGTTTAATGCTCCTCAAAGAGTGCCTAAAATCAAGCAACTTCAATCAAATGATTTTCAAATTTTGAATTTACAAACGTGTTATTTTTAAATTGCTTAAGATAGATAATTTCATTGCTCTTCTTCTTTAGTACTCATGACAGCGAAAAATATCTCACATCAAAATCATTTAGCCATTGTTACCAGCTCTTCTCAAGGAATCAACAAAGCAATTGCCCTTCACTTAGCCTCTCGGAGCTAAACTCATTATCAATTACTCTTCCGATTCCAGTCAAGCTAACGACGCCGACCAATACTCATCAGAAAAAATGATTTCATTAAAGATTTTCGACACTCACCGAATTTCGCCGAAATTTCACTCATTATCAATTGATTTTGGAAACATTAAGGATTCATTCAAGATTTCTGACACTTGTTGGTAGAAGCTCAAAAAAGTTCATCGGTGAATCTTCAAGAAAGAAAAAAAAAGATACATCACGATACTGTCTCCCAAGGTATAATATTTTGTGTCTGAATCTGTTTATTTTTTTCAATTTTTGTATTTTTTATATAGCTATAAAGTATCAGTTGTTGTTACTTTAACCCTGATACATATCATGGCTTTGTATAGAATTGGGGGTAATCATTCGAGATATGTTGTATATTTCAGCCCATATACATAACATTGTTATGTATATAGATGAATTGCATAGTGAAGCCAATCTCTTTTTTGAGCTCTGATACATAGCGAGTTATGTATATATATATATGACGTTATCAGTTGTATTGGGTTTTATTCCAACCCATATACATAACTATTGTTTGTATCATATTTACAACAACTTCAATTATAGCTATATATTTTAGTTGGGGTTCCCTGTAGGCCTGCTGTTATTTTACTCATGATAGATAAGATTTTTAGGGTTATTAAATGATACACAGAGCTATACAGTTAAAACCAAGTATTATAGTAAGAATAGATATCTTGGATATAGGTGAACTATGCTATGTATAGGATTGATATAAATAATGCTATGCTATGTATAGGATTGATATAAATAATGTTATGTTAAATCTGATATATTGTATATCTATGTATATGGATACATTTTTTTACATATACATGATGATGCCATTCTTGATACATAACTATGCTATGTATAAGATTAAACTACTCAAGTTAATGCAAATCAGATACACATAATATGTATGTATAGTTATGTATATCTGACATATTTATAGATAATTTTCATCATTTTGCATCTTCAATGATTAAGTTTGACTTTAGATTTAACTACTACTGGTATGCAATATTTGTGATTACAGGAAATGAGATATTGAATAAAGAGAATTGCAATGTTCATCTTATTGGTAAATTATGACGAAAATCAGAGTTTTAGAAAATTTTGAAAAGAAGAGATTCAGAAAATAGAGTTTCAATGATCGAAAGGAGATGTTTTTATCGTGCTAATTGATTTGTTGTTTCAAATTTTGAAATTGAAAAACTATTATCTAATTTAAGAGATTCTTTAATCAGGCTTTAATAAATAAGATGTTAATTGAGGGCTATAATAAAGGAAGATCTGTTCTTTCCTTAAATATCGATAAAATTGTTAGTTAAGATACATTAGTTACTGATGTACATCATTTTTAACTTATATATATGAATATCTAAAATTTTAAAGAGAGAAATTTAAATAAAAAAAAAGAAAAAAAAATAATTAAGGAGCAAACTAGTGAAATTTATGTTATTTATACTTAAAATAATTTTAGTATTTTAATCCTTGTTTAATAATGTGTGAACCACACCGCCGGGCGCGGGCCCTAATTGAAATGATTAACATGAGTTTACGCTAGAGGGTCAAATTTTGTATAATGTAAGAAGCAAACAAGAATATGGGGTGACGTTGGATTCTTAAATTTTTAATCTATTTCACTTTGTCATTATTAGGTATCAGTCACTGTAGTAATAGTGTTTGATTAAATAAATGGCTTATAGTTGAGATCCAAATGTGTACTGCTAGTTCCGGCCATGAAAAGCGAATATCCTTTTCGGTATACAATCACCCCAACGGACTCATAATGGACTGCCCTCTTTTCAATTCTGCAATGAATATTCTAATGAAAAAAAAAATACTTTTGCCGTCTCAAATTTAGTGTCATTATTTTTTTTAATTCGTTTTAAAATAAATGTCGCCTTTTTTTATCAGACAATTTTTTAAAGACATAATTATTCTTTTATCATATTTGTCCCACTTAATTAAAAAAAAATATTAACACATTTTTTGATAAAAGATAATTTGATAAAATTTATCAAGTCTTTCTTTTTTTCTTAAACTTCGTGATCGATCAAATGGCGATACATAAAATAGGATGGAGGGAGTAAAAAAAATTGATGGGTGACCTGACAGAAGAAACAAGTAGGTACGTGCAGGTCATTATCAACATGGTGAGCCACTTATATAAGAGAGAGAAAATAAACGAGAAATATTAGAACCTATCAACTTGGGACAAAACAGTGAAAAGTACACACAATGTTTTCATGTGTAGAATACTACGAATATATCAAAGTTCGCAGACCAATAATTCACCGGCAATGAGCTGTATGGAAACAGTACTGTACATATCTGTGGTTGGTCTAGGGCTGTTAAGTGGGCCAGGTCGGATCAACCCGGAATCGACCCGTTGAGTTTTATTCAATTTGTGGGTCGATTTGGATTCGGGCTTGGTTAAATGAATTGGTTCGGTTCCGGATCCAACAATAATTTTTTTAAAAACAATCCTGAACCGGCCCACTTAACCTAATCCGGTTCAACCCACATAAACCCGATCAAAATCGATCCAAAATTCGATCAAAACCAAAAAAAAAATTAAAAGATTTTTCTCCAATGTACACTATATATACCCACCTATATACATTTTAAATACGTTAAACAATATATATACACGATATATATAATATATAGTATATTAAAATTTAAAAAACATATACACATATACACAATTACAAATGTAATCGCGTATACGACGGTGCGTTAGTTATATATATACTACTCTCTCGTTTGGCCATGAATTTTTTTTACCTTTTTTTGGAAAAAAATTTTCGGAGTTGGAAATTGTGGTGTTTGGACATAAAAATTCAGAAAATAATTCTGGAAAATTTTTCTGAAAACGAAAAATAAGTTTTTGTTATTTTCACAATTTTCCAACTCCAATTTCAACTTTTATTATTATTACATATAACCCCAATCTTTTAAATTTTTACATAAAACTCTCCTTATAACATTACTTTTTCAATATTACGTATATAACGGTTTTAAAGAATAAGATAATTATTATTTCAAACTTAATGCTATCCTAATTAATATATATCTCTTTTTCTCTGTTATCATTGTTTTTCTCCCTTATTTAATACATTATTTACTGCTAATTTATATTTATATTCATAAATATATAAAGTATTATATTTATATCCATAAATGTATAAAGTATTATATTTATACTCATAAATATATAAAGTATTATATTTATACCCATAAATATATAAAGTATTATATTTATAACAAAAATATACAAAGTATGTTATATATAAAGTTTATACCATGTATATACCATATACACATA
Organism: Capsicum annuum; assembly: GCF_002878395.1. Taxonomy (NCBI): domain Eukaryota; kingdom Viridiplantae; phylum Streptophyta; class Magnoliopsida; order Solanales; family Solanaceae; genus Capsicum; species Capsicum annuum. The sequence continues at coordinate 234,428,632 of NC_061111.1, read as the reverse complement.
TATAAATATGCTTAGTATTAAATATACAAAGTATTAAGAAATATACTAAGCATATTTATAACATAAATATACGAAGTATGTTATCTATGAAGTTTATACCATGTATATACCATGTACACACACATATAAATATACAATGTATAAAGAAACATACTAAGCATATTTATATATTTATGGTATATGATATAATACACCATATATATACAAAGTATGTTTTACATAGAAATAATTTATTCACACATAGTAAAATTTTTTATGTATAAGAAAATTAAAGAAATAAATTAGCGGCACCCTAAAATTTAATAACTCATCATTTCCTAATTTTTAAGAATGAAAAATAAAGGAAATAAATTAAATAAATTCCTAAAAAATAAATTTATCTAAAAGATAATATTTGTTACCTAAAAAATAGAAGTAGTGATCTGTTAATATAAAATCCATATTTAAAATTTTTAAATATGAGAAAACGGTTATTAATGTAAATATTATAAATGTCATAATTAAAATTCATTAAATATGGCCATGTATATGTAATTATTTTTATAAAAGTGACTAATTGTGTCCTTTTCCCGTTAGTAGGTAGATTTTAGTTGGGTGATTTTGATAGTTTGTAAAAGTTAGGGCATAAAATCATATTTATAAAAGTTTTTTGAAAATTCAAAAAAAAAAAAAAATTTCAAAAAAGACATGGCCAAACATAACTCCAACTTCAACTCCAAATCCGAAAAATTTTAGTTTTCATGGCCAAACGGTTACTAAATAAAACATATGTTACAAGATATATACCGCAATATAATGATATATATACTAATTTATAAAACATATACACATTTATACGTTAAATATATACTACTTTATAGTCTATAGAAGATATATAAACATATATACGTACCATTCAATATATATGTACTACTTTAAATAAAACATATACTACAATATATATACTACAATATACACACACACTAAATATATAGTTATATACTAATTTTTAAACATATACATGTGTATACGTTAAATATATACTACTTTAGAGTTTATAGAAGATATATACAGATATATATATACCATTCAATATGTATGTACTACTTTAAATAAAATATGCTATAAGATATATACTACAATATAATGATAAATATACTAATTTAGAAAACATATACACATGTATACGTTAAATATACACTACTTTAGAGTCTATAGAAGATATATAAACATATATACGTACCATTCAATATATATGTACTACTTTAAATAAAATATACTACAATACACACACACACTATATAGTTATATACTAATTTATAAAACATATACACATGTATACGTTAAATATACAATCTTTTGAAGTCTATATTCTATATATACACATATATACGTATCATTCAATATATGTACTACTTTAAAAAATATGCTATAAGATATATATTACAATATAATGATATATATACTAATTTAGAAAATATATACACATGTATACGTTAAATATATACTACTTTAGAGTCTATAGAAAATATATACACATATATACGTACCATTTAATATAGGTATTATTTTTAAAAATATGCTACTTTATATAATAAATTAATAATACTTGATAGTAAATTAGTAATATATTAAATTAAGTATTTAATTTAAACTAGAAATTCAATTTAAATCATTAAATGGAAAAAATTATAAAGTAAGGTCTAAGGAGTGAATGAATGATTGAATGTTGAATTTTATTGATTGCAAAATGATCCAAAATTTATAATTTACATGAATGAAAAATCTACAAATTTTGCATCATTTTTTCCAACTCATTCATGTTACTATTAACGGGAATTTGCATAGGATAGTCAAAGTCAATGGGGGCAAAACCATGCATTGGACTTGATTCTGCTGAGTTCTCCCGTGAAGTCATAATTTTTTCAAGTTTCTGGTCATCGTTCGGCTCCGCCCCCATTCCTTGATTTCTTTGTTCTGCTCTAATCCAATCTCTAAGGCAAACTAGAACATTCATTGCATTTCTTCCCAATGAGTGTCGGTTGTCTCCAAGCTGCTGTCGTCCCTGACTAAAAACGCTCTCTGATGCAACGATTGACATTGGAACATTTAATAGATCTCTAGCTAATCTTGAAAGCACAGGATATTGTGTTTCATTATTCCTCCACCAATCCAATGCATTGATCCATCGTCTGCGATCCTCTATCGGTGTTCGAAGATAATACTTAAGCTTTTCCCGATAAGTTGTTGTGTAAGCTCCCGCCTCAACACTGTTCCAACAATTTAAATCATAAAAGTAATCAGGAAAATCACTATGTGTTGGCCTTTTAGATGATGATGGCTCCTCGGGAGGATGAGGAGCGATAGTTGGAGTGATATTTGTCGATACAACTAAATCAAGTAAATCAGCATAATGGTTATATAATTTATCTATGTAAGCGTTCGCATCAGCCATAGCCATCCACAAATCAGGTTGTTCTTTCCATCATCAGAATCATTGTTAGTATTTATCTCTAAGTTAGCATAAATAAGAGTACTAAAGTGGCACATAGTAGTATATTTCATACTAAAGTGGCACATAGTAGTACATTTCATACACAGATTTAGCATAACACCAACCAAGTAAATCGGGGGATCGGAAAAAAATATTTTTTAAATTTAGAAAATATAGCACCAACAACTTCTTTGTAACTTTCTTTATTTTTATATTTTTTGAGCAAACCAGAAATATCGTCTAGATATGCCAAAATATTACAAACAATAGGATAATAAGCACTGAAAAATTCAACCGTAACTATATAAATTTTTTGTAAAAACTTAACAAGATCATCAATTACAGCCCAATCAGAATCAAGTAGCATACAATTAGTCGAATCAACAAATGAACTTCAATTTTAGTTAAAAGTTAGTGTAATAGGAACTCTATATTTATGATAATTTTTAAAAAAATCATACGTAGCATTTCATCTAGTATCGCATTCCTCAGACATTAATATCGGTGCAAGTCCATTTGTTCACATTTAAGTTTAAATTCTCTAATTCTTTTTCTTCGATTATTTCCTTGAATAAAACCAACAACAAGACGAATTTTTTCAATATAAAGCTCAAAAACCTCAAGACCATCTCTTACAATTAAATTATATATATACAAGCACACTTAACATGAAATATTTCAGGTAACGGCGGAGATAGCTTAGATTTTAAATTTTTAATAGCAGTCTTGTTGTTAGAAGCATTATCAAAAGCAATACATAAGATTTTATTTTCAATACCATAAAATTCTGCAACTTTATCAATCGAATCAGCAGTAAAATCTCCAGTATGTTTACGATCTTTATCATACAGAAAAGCTAGAATACGTTTTTGCATAAAAATATTACTATCTATCAAGTGACAAGTAATGGTTAAATAATCATTTTTATTAACAACACGACCAAGATCAGAAGTTAGAGACATTCTACATTGAATATTTTTTAACAATGTTGATAAATAAAAATAATATTGTGAATGGAGTCTAAAAATATCGGTCCGACAAGTACTTCTAGGAATACCATTAAACATAGGATTAAAAATTGCTTAAATATAATGAATAAAATCATCAGAAGAAGGAAAACAAAAGGCAAACAACCCACAACTATCATTTTTGCTATTTCTTCCCGGTCCCTCAATTTATTATACTTCTTCATTACCTGACCGGTTGCTGGGTCCATTCTAGTTTGTGTTGGCCCACCAACATCCGCACCACCTTTTGTAATATTTAACTCTCTTGTGTGATTATCACTTATATGTCTCATTAATGTACCCGTACCCTTTGCTTGTCTCCTCTTTTATGCTTATATATTTGTTGAAAAATATTGCATTGCACTTCAATATTTGATATACGTGTAAAAAATTACCATATAATACTAGTTGTTTTACGAGCTCTTGGAGAAGGGGGAGGAGTGGGACGGCGATTAACCGATTCAGACCTAACATTAGCATTTCCTACTGCGGGTGTCTCACTAATATTTTCATCATCTTCATCTAAATCAACCGCATCTACTTCATTTTCTTCTTCTATACCGTAATTTTTCTGAGCTTCTATATAATCCATATCGTGAGTACCTACACCTATTTTTTCCTCAAAAGGTTGACTAAGAGGTATCGAAGGCGGAGACACACGAGTCTATATACTACTTGAAGTGCCTCGACCGCTAGTAATTCGCTTTTTACTACCACTACCACTTCCAAAATAATTTTTTTTTACACTTTTAGTGGCGAGGTTTCTTAATTTATCCATAATATAAATTAAACTAAAAAAATTCAAAATATACACATATAATAAAATTAAATATTCAACAATTAATACACTAATTAAAAATTAAAAGTAAGAAATGGAACGACAATACCAAATATTGGAAGTATACGAAGGTTGCGACTTTAGAAATTTTCACTCATACTTTGTAATCGCAAAATAAAAAAATTAAAGTGATCACTTTAGAAAATATATAGAATATTTGAGAATTGAGATTTGAGAGAATGAAAAATTGTGTGGAAAATGATTTGAAAGTGTAAGATATTTATATAAATTTTTTTGGGTTTAAAAAATATTTTAAATGAAAACATTTTTTTTTTTAATTAAAGTGGCCATATAGCCATTTTTGGGCTCCCAACGGTCATATAGCCGTTGGGCGCCTAACTGTCATATAGCCATTGGGCCCAACGGACCATTTTTGCAAAATCTGATTTTTTTTTAAAAATTAGTTATTTGGGTCGGGCCGGTTAATTGCAGGCCTGGACCAGTTTTGGTCCGGGTCGGATTAACCGGGCAAAAAAAAATTATCCCAGTCGGAGACTCGGTACCCTACATCCCGTGGGCTGACTGGGCCGGTCAAATCGAGATGGGTTTGTTTAGTGGGTCGGGTCGGGATGGGTCAGGTCGGGCCAGGTCAACCCGACCCGTTTGACAAGCCTAGGTTGGTCATGCTCACACTTTTCTAAAATCTTATTATTATTCCTTTCAAGATTTTTTTGAGGATTTAGTCAGTTAGAATTGTCATATAGATCAGCAAGAGGTAATTAGAATTTTATTTGTATGGTCAAAATCCGATCTTGACACTTGGGAATATCGAGGGTGATATAAGGCAATTGATGTCTAAATTTTAATCAGATCCAGCTCCGCGAGAATAATAACACCGAGCACAATCTTGTATCATACCCGATAAGTATTGAAATACTGTATTTTGTTTATTGGACTGGGTTAGTTCACCTGTTTCATCATTCGTCTGCTGTAGTCTCAACATTATTTAATAATGGATTAAATTAGCAGGGGCTGCGTTAATAAGTTAATTTTGTCTCAAATTAAGCAGATCATGACACATATTATTTTATTTTCTTTTGTATACCTTAGGTAAATATTTTGTATATCTTTATTAAGTAGAATCTTCTACCTTATTTAGAAGTCTATCCTGTTAGTTTCCTACCTTATTTAGAAGTGTATCCCTATAGTTATTTTGTACTTTATTTAGGAGTCTTTATGTTTTTCTTACTTGTATATATACATAAACATTGTACGAAATAGTAGGCATTCAAGAAAACGAAAAAAGAAATTTTTTCCCAATTTCTTTTGTCTTTCTTTTTTTGTCATTTTCTATCAATGCATACATGGTATCAGAGAAATATTGATTCAATCATCCTGTCTCTTATATTTCAGGATTTGAGGCACAATTCCGGGGCCCCGTTAAGCAGTAGAGTTGTTTGGTTAGAAGTTACAGTTGGTGAGACTCCCTTATTTTGGAAGGCCTAATAATAAGTAATTATTATTTTATTTGATGTATGGTCCGATTAGGGATGTTGACCCAGTTTTTATGTTGGTTTTCATATTGTTAGAGATTTCGCAGACTGGTGTCGTGTTTTTAAATGTTAAGAATTTCCTTTCGTATTTGTTCAGATGAGTTATGAGATTGAACATGTTTCCGAATGTTAATATTCCACATTTCTTTATATTGTATGAACGTTGTGTACAGTTGCCAGATAGAAAAAGGCGATCGAGTCTTCATGGTTCGGGATGATCGTCACAGCCAGGGCCTCGGCTCAGGTCGTGACACTTTTCATTTCTAAAACACACATCACTGCTGGCTCTACACACACCTTGATGATTCCTATCACATTTCTTGAATAGAGGATTAGTATGACCACTATTCACACTACCTTGGGACGTGGAGCCTGGTGCTCCATCTTGATTGTAATTCCAGGACTTTGGCACTGGAGAACTAGCTAAAGATGTAGCTGGAGCTGAAAATTTCTGACAGAACTGAGAATGGTTACCACCCTCTGACCTCGGCTGAGAAAAGTTAAAGCTACCTATTCTGTCCCTCTTATTCTCTCTCTCTTTCTCCTTAAGCTTCTGCTCCTCAATCTGTTGAGAATGGACCATAAGACTAGATATATCCATCTCCTTAATCAACATAGTAGTCCTACACTCTTTGACCACAGTATAAGCTATACCAGAAACAAACTTACTCATTCTTTATCTATTATCAGCCACCATCGAAGGAGCATACCTCGCCAACTGAGAAAACTTAAGTGAGTATTCCTTCACACTCATATTATTATGCTTCAAATTAATAAAATCCAACACCTTAGCTTTCCTCAACCCTAAAGTAAAGAACCTATCTAAAAAGGCTGTGGAAAAATCCTCCCACTTTACAGGCCTTGCCTCGGTACCCCTATCCTTCTTCAACTGCTTAAACCAGGTGCGACCTATATGTTGCAACTGGTAAGCAGCCAAATTTCCACTCTCACTTGAGGTCAAACCCATAATATCAGTAACCTTATAAACCATATCAAGAAATTCCTAAGGATCCTCCTCAGACTTGAATTCCGAAAACAAAGGAGGGTTCATTTGGGTAAAGTCCCGAATCCTAGATGCAGTTGTATTGGAGACTAGATTGGCTAGGGATACAACCTACTGATTAATGTAAGCTGATATTGAGTGAGCTAAGGTAGTGAATGCATCGTTGAATTCGACATGGGAGACATGCTCATTCAGGGAATCTTCCTGAACAAATGGAGGTGCGGGCTAATTTCAATTTCTTCTCCATTGTTTTATTTTGGAGGCATTATCGGTAAACAAAAAGAAGAATGGGTTAAAGAGAGAGTTTAAATAGATATTATCTCACATACACAACATGAATATTGAAAGAAGGGAAAGTTTTCCTAAAACATCTTATAGCCTCTTGCCCATAAGTGTGGCACGCTTCATACCCATGCACAAGACTCTACTCAATGCGGCTTTTCAGACTCCCTAGGATACTGTGAAACCTAAGACTCTGATACAAAGTTTTGTCACGACCCTAGGCTACCCCATAGTCATGACAATGGTGCTTACGATCATAAGTAACCACAAGCTAACCCATAAGCATGGTACCTACTGCGAGCACTGAGTAAAAATTATAATAAAAGACATATCCAGAAAAACAACTGATAATGTCATCAGGTTTTAAATATTGAAAATACAACTGAATCAGCAAGTCTGAAAACATTTGCAAAAATACTGAAATTCAACAAATAAAAATTCATAAACTAACTGATTGTCTGAAAAGCCTCTAACTGATTGACTGTGGAGTTGATGGGACAAACCGCCAACTAACTCCAACTGACTAAAATGGAGAAATACTAAAATAACTAAATGAAAGATAAACATGTCCTCAAAAGATAAGGACTCACCACTGTTGCTGCTGCTGTAATGCTGAACTATCTAAGCGCAATCAGGAAACTGTGCATCCAAACCTATGATATACGACATTATAGCGCAAAGAAAGTATGTAGTCAGTACATTGAATGTACTGGTATATGAGATGAGGTAGGCTATAATGCATGGGTTAACTGTGCATGAAATAGGGATTGGCTGAATAGCACGAGATAACTGAGTATGCATGCATAAAAATTGAAATACTGAGAATGCATGATAAAGCATATATATATATATATATAAAATAATTTATAAAGTTGAATTACTGAAATCTTATAAATGAATAAATGGAAGTCTGTATTCTAAGGTCAAGCAAACCAGAACTAGATTCTGTAATAAATACTGAACTAAGATTTGAGAGGTATCATCTAACTGACATGCCCCAATATGAGCTAATTGGGGTTCAACCTGTAGCCCCAGTTGGAAGTGTATCAGTACCACGATACGGGTACCAACAATGGTTGTGTGGATCCACAAAAATAACGTCCTAAAGGACTAATGAGTGACCCTTATCTGGCAGGTGCTCTGAGATATGTGTTACCTTCAACTGGCAGGTAAATACTTTATCAACCCTCAATTGGCAAGTTGATATCTATAACCTACGTTGGCAATGTAGTTCTAGAACTAAGGGACTTCTATAAAGGTCACACCCTCTACAGGTAGGTGAGCCCCCATTCCTTGGTTCGCTCGGTGCTAAATCCTACTCCCAACTAAACTGACACTGATTACTGAACTGAACTAAGCTTAACTGAACAAACAACTGACCATAACAACTAATTGAATGATGATTCTAAGGGTATATCTAAATTCATTCTGAAGATACTGAAATAAAGTAAACAACTATGTATCGGGTATTTAGAACCCTCTAGCACTGAATGGAAATAGTAATAAAGGCATGAAAAATCATCGAAAAACTACAATGGGGAATCATTCTACAAAATGATTCTCTTTGGCATTTTATCAAACAGATGGAGATTAAGACTTTAACATGGGGATTCTTTTAAACATGATGAGATAGAATGATCATGACAAAAACCATAAATTGAGGGTTTATCCTGAATTGCATGAACATGACATGGGAACTTCAACATCCAAAACATACTATAATTCATTCCACTTGAAAACAATTGTAATCTTAACTTGAAATCAAAATAACAAGTAATTCATGGTGATAAATCATTTAAAACATGGAAAACTCATAATTTAACATTAAAAAGGGATTCTTGAACTCCATGGTGAAAAAAAACCATGGATGAATATCACACATACCTTGAACCTTAAATCTTGAAAGAGAAACATAATTCTTTAATCTTTATTAAAGGTTCTTGGATTTGTGAACTTGAATTCTTAGTTTTATTGGAGAGGAGGTAATTGAATTTGATGAACTTGGGAGATTATTAGGGTTTGTTTTAGAGGAGAATTAGAGAATATGGGTAAATAATGCCCTAACTAAAGCTTTAATTCATGTTTTTACAAATTGGGTTTAGGGAAAAAGACTTCATTGTCCCTTAGGGATTTAAATTTGTAACTGGAATACTGTTTAAAAGGGAACCGTAGTGCATCAAAGAGCTCATCGCTATACCCACCGCGACGCGTCACTATTGCAGTGAGGTTCTTGAAATAAAATCCAAACACAACCCAATCTTCGTACAAAAAATCTGAAACTTCCCCGAGACATGCTCTTTACACCCCTAAAAATGAATTAACTCAAAAACCAACATCTTAGAGTCGTGAAGACAAATTTAAAAATCTACGAAGTTAAGAGGAAAAAAATAAGACTAAGTTCCCAACACTTAGTGAAATTTTCAGGCTTCAAGCCTCTTATGCATGCAACTAGGAGCTGAACTTAGCTAAGAAAAGTATGAGCCTTATCTCCTAGTGCTAGACATACACTATCGTATACCTAACCATGAACAAGAAATAAAATAACGTGAGCTACACCAACTTCAATCAATAATTCAACACCGTAATTCCCCAACAATGACACTAAAATTTAGTGTTGCTCAAAACTAACCTCAAAAGAAGTATGTCGCAGTCGATGTTAAATATTGTAACCAAAACTAAGTTGAGGACATTCCCACAGCAAATATGAGAAATGGTCTCTATAACATGACAATATCATTGGTTAGTGCAGAAAAGTAAATGGAGGGAATTTAAAGTTAAAAGTAATAAGTCATCAAACTTGAGTGATTGATGTTTGTAGCCAATAGAAGACGAGCACTAGGACTGTGTTCCCCCTAGGTTCTTAATCGTGGAAGTTTCTCGTGCTTAATTCACCTAACCACTGCTATGCATGCAAAGTCTGACAAGCTATTTCTTAACAACTATCTTGTGAATGAGTTGTCAAATCTTACTCTTCACCTTTTGAGTCTCAGGGTGTTTCCTTAAAATCCGTTGTCTGTAACCTTAGTACAAATCTCACCTTTAGAGTCTCGAGTTGATTAGATGAGGGTTGATAGCCTCAAATCATTGTTGTAACTTTTTTCTCCCAATCTCAAACTCCTTTATGAGGGTGATATTGAATACATGAATTTCCCAAGCTTCTACAGTATCTAGGGATATGAATAATATGAAGAAGATTACAATGCTTGGAATTACAAAAAATTAAATGAATCTGCCACTCCCTTCATATTATTAATCTGCCAGGGTTCCTACAACCCTAGTCAAGGAATTTAGCCGCTCATGCTTATGCAACAACTCCTGAAAATTACTGAAGAGAAAATGTAATTAATATCACAATAATGAAAGAATAAAATCCTAAATCTCTAATTGAATATGAAACCAATAACCCAAGAACAATCATGTCAAATAGCAAAGTATGTGAAAGTTTGAAGAAAAATAGTAAAAGTCTGTAAACTATTACAAAAGTACCCTGAGGGTATTTATAGAGTGTCAAAATAACAAAGGAATATTAACCAAATAAAAATAGAAAAACTGGGTCGACAGTGATTATGCCTCTTGCAACGAGTCATCAGGTCTAATTATAACTTGTTGCCTACTGTCATAGCTTTCTTCAGGATTTAGCGATTACAACTCACAAGGTCACCATAAGAGTCATATGCTAGTACTCGTAGTCAGTCCATTAGCTTTTCACCTTCAAGGCTATTTGGTCAGTTATCATTAGATATCTTATCACGAATTGTAGTCAGTCCTTACGAGTCGTGGTCTTCACTCATTGTCACTGGGACTTCAAAATTTAGGAATTTTGTCACTGGTCACAATACGACTTCACACCATGACTTATCGTTACTCTTTACGAGTCGTGGTCTTTCTTTACTTTAATTCTTGACTTCAGCCTTTGATACTGGTATCACTATGATTACAATCCATGACTCATACTCCCTCCTTATGGGTTGTGGTCAGTCTTTACTTAACTCTTGCAACTTAGCTTTAGTCTCTGTTCTACTTACGAGTCTGACTATGAGTCATAAGGTGTCTTAACAACTCGTAGCATGATCAGTACTTCACTTTTTTAAGATTTTATTCTTTTTTTCGTGGACTATCTCTTTTGACTTAATTAACCTGCAATATATGCAAAAAAACACATTATATCCGACAAAACAATCTAAATTAATGCATATTTTCCTTATTTTAAGTATTAAATGTTTCATGAAATCATGGCACATCAGTGGATCCACAATCATTGAATTTGTACTATATGCTCAATTTACATAAGATGACTCCTCTTTCTCTTATGGTCAAAAACTTAATGTCTATGTTCTTTAAATTAGACAAACTTCGGTTGTTCTTTGAATATAACTAAACTGACTTATTATCACAATATTATGCCACTAACCATATGCATTCCAGTGATAAAATTTTTCTGACATATTCCATGATTTGATGCTTCATAACATGCTACAAATTTTTGGCCAACATGAAAACATAACCTGATATAGATCTCCTACTATTATGAAATTTAGGAAAAAATTAAATTGGAATATCCTTTGATCTCTAAGTGATCCAATTTTCAATAAGTGAGCATATATAATCTCTGGTTCTTTGGAGATACCTCATAACTTGTTTTTCTGAAAAACATTCTTGAGTAACTTAAATATCACACAACATTTGCACTAAATGTGAAATATCTTGACACATATGAGCTTATGCATACTTGCACTAAAAAAGAAGTTATCACCTTATCAAACTTATAGTATCATTGATGAGATGCTTGTCTTAAATCACATATAGACTGCTTAAGTTTACAAACAAGGTGTATTAAATCTTGAGACTCAAAGCTTTCTGGTTGCACCTTGTATATTTTTTCTTCCATGCTTTCATTGTAAAATTCAGCCATTATTCCTTTTGATGTAGCACTAAGTCATAATGAGTTGCAAATGCCATAATGATTCTAAAAGAATCAAATGATGAAATTTGTGAAAAAAGTATATTTAACATATATCCCTTCCTTTTGTGTGAATCCCTTGGTAATTAGGTATACTCTATATCTTTTGAAGTTACATATCAAATAATATTTAATTTTGAGAATTTAGTTACAACCAATTGATTTCGAACCTTCTGGCAACTTGACAAGATGTCAAACATCATCATCTTTCATATTCAACTTATATTTTATGACTTTGCTTCATTTAGTAGAGTTTCTACATGATTTTACTTGACTAACAATTATAGGATCATCTTCCAATCTCATGTCAAATAACATGTTCTTGGAGACAAACAACATAATTATCCAAAATTGTATTCTCCTTTCTCTATTAAATCTTCTTCTAAGAACACCAACTTGAGGTTGTTGAATATTTTCTACATAGTACTAACTTACATATTGAAAAATATTTATGATATCTACTTGATCATTTATACTAGTAGAAGGGATATTATAAAATTTCTTTTCAAACATAATTTGTTGGTATTAATTGCTTCCAACATAATCAATATCCTTAATAAATTTGGCATTTTCTATTTTAGAATAGGATCTATTTGAGGGGCTGTAAAACTTAAAACCTCATGATTCTTCATCTTTCTTAGTCCCCAAATTACTTGAATGTAGGTTTTTATTACTATATGAGGTTTGCCTGTTTGATTTTTATAACTTACCAGTTACAGTATTAGTTTCAATATATGTGAAAATAAGAAATAGAAATTAAGTTTCGTCTAAAATATAGTATGATGAATAAATGTTCTAATTCCAAATAAAAATTAGTATCTAATGAAATTCTAAAAACACCAATAGCTTCCACAACTGCTTTATTTCCATTACCCACATAGATGTATCTTTCAACATTAATCGGTGCTCTACTCCATAGCCAATCCTACATAGTGTCACTTATCTAAGTAGTTGCATACTATATCAATCCACCAAGTTCCAATAGGTATCAAGGCCAAATTAACTTTGGAACAAATAATGTTGAGAAATTTATCTTTTTTTTTTTCAAACCAGACAACATACTTGGAACATTTATTCTTTATCTAACTAATTTTCTTGCAAAAGAAATAAGGTTTTAAGTCATTGATCTGTGATGTTCCTTTGTGTGAATTTTCCTAAATCTTACTACTTTTTCGCTTATTTTAAGCGGTTTGAGATTTAAAAGCAAATGTTAAATGAGCACTTTCAATCTTCTTTTGTTTAACTCTATTTTCTTTTTGCACACACTGAGCTATAAACTCATTCAAAGTCCATTGACCAAATTATGTTGGAAGAGAGATCCAAACAAGATACACAAGTATGTCTTCATACAATTTAATCTTAATGCCCCCAAGTTTTATCACAAAATTAGCCATTTTCATAATGTTTATCTTATTTTCCCCTTTTCCTTCTATCATATTAAAACAATCTTATTAAGAATAGTACATGCTTCAACCTTTTCGTTAGCAGCAAATCGGTCTGTGATTTCTTTTAGAAAACTTTTGACATCTTTATTTTCTGTTATACCGCCACTTAAGAATTTTGGAATTGAACGTTGCTAAGCTCATGCGATTTGATCCCTCCCATTTCTAGTATGCAGACTTTTGTTCAGTACAACTAGTTTCATTAAATTCCGCAAGGTGATCAAATCTTAATGCATAATCAAGATCTATGCAATCAAGCATAATCATAATGTGCTCTTTCCATTTCTTGAAGTTTGTGCCATTAAGCATAAGAATGTTGTTCATACCGGTAAATATAGAAGACACTATAAGATAAAATAAATAATACTCACAATTAATTATTCAAATAGATAATGTGTAAATGCAGATAATTATATTAAATAAATTTGAAGAAAAATGATAAATTAAAAATTTATATTTATCACGCACATATATATAAAAATGAATTCACCTCAAGATACCTAGCATAACATTGTCATTTAATCTTTGGACAAAAATAATAACTTGTAGGTGGTACTCTTATAGATAGTTCATAACTATTTGTTACAAATTCAGCCTAACAATATGCCTTTCTTTGAACCGACACATTATCAACTTGAAATACCAATGTATCACATATTCATTGAGTTTCCATAATCTGATTAAAAAAATCTTCTTTGAAAAGATTATTACACATAGATAAAAAAAACTTACATGTTCAAAGTAAACAAAATCTACACAATGAACGTTACTTTGTCAACATATTGATTCAATCTACTCACTTTTAAACATGAAACATATATACTATCAATTAAGAAGAATTAATCAAGAAACTGGGAATAAGTAAAAGTATCTATTATAATGCTTTACTCCAAAATTTTTTTTTTTGGAAAAACTCATTCCACAGAAAATAGTAAAACTTGTTCCATTATTTTAACAATAAAAAAATTAAAAGAAATAATCTTAAAAAATGTTCCAATAAAAATCTTGACACTAAAATAGTAAAACAATATACTGCTTCAGAATTCATTAGTTACATTCTCCCTTTTTCACAAATAAATAGTATAGTCATTATATTGTAATGGATTCAAGTGCTCCATCAAAATTATAATCTCAATGATCCTTATTCTTTTTATTAAAAACATGAAAATGATGCTACCCAAAATTTGGCAGAAAGTGACAAATTATATCATGCAAAATAAATTGGAAGAACAATCCCAAAAGGGAAACATGTACCAACAAAATTGAAAACCAACTTTTTTGTTATCCTTAAACTGCAAAATAAAAATTCCCAAGAATCATTAAGAAAAATATATAACAGAATGCCAGCAGCAAAATAACGGAGGATTATTCACTTTGGTGTACAAATTAATTTAGAAAAAAAATTAAATATCATGTCTAAATGATAAAAAAAAGACCTTACTCTTGATACCACTTGTTGGAAAAACTTTATAGAATTCACTCAAGATCATCAAGTAAATCAATAGATAAAATAATAATCTATAAGAATAGTTAGTGGACTAACTTTATTCCATTACAAGAATTGATTGAAGAAGATATAGTCTTCTAAACCTTGAAGAATGCCTTTTTGCCATATTCTTCTTCTGAAATAGAAATAAAAAGAGGGAAAAGTTTCTTCTTATTTAGGGACCATATCCTTTTAAGGATTTTGAAGTGTCTTTTAAGGTAAAAAAACTCTTCATCAATAAGTCTCCATTTGGCTTAAGAAAAGGTCCATGGGTCTTTGAAGTTATCCAAATATTTAATATTTTATTAGATCATAAAATGACTTCATCATAGCATATTCATGCATAAATATTAATATGTGAGTCCGCAAAATAGAAAGTACTAATACAAAAAAGAGACTAGCTTGTTCTTGAATTGAAGGTGCCGTTATCTACCAAAATATACATGACTTTTGTGGTTTAGTGTTAACCCATATTTTCATATTCTACACAAGATAAAGGTTTTTTAAGTGAAAATGAAGATGCTCAAAACACCTTGCATTCCTGGAACACTCTCTGTACCAAGGGAATCTAACTAGAGAATTTCTAAGAATATAAGGGAATGGTTATATCAGAAAGCCAAAGAAGCATAAAAGACTTCCACTAAAATTATCAAAGTCAACTCATTATTATGTGCTCGATTCTTTTAAAAAATTTCCAGCATTCCTACTTCAAAACTAATAATGCAAAATCTTTTTACTCGACATCAAACACACGAAAAATAGAAATTAGAAGCCTTTGAAATAGAGAAGGTACAGGTTAGATGCATTTGGTATCTTCTTTGTTCATTTTGTAGAACAAATTTCATGGTAACTGCATTCTTCCAGTGGTATTCCATCTTGGAATCTTGCCGTCAACCAGAATATTTATTCTCATAATAGGTCTTACCTAGTAGTAATCCTACGATAGCACCTAAAATATGTCCAACTTCATATGTCAAGATTATGATAGCTTAATTATGCTATAAGTTTAGTTAGTATTGGTTTGGTGTTAGCCTTATTTGTTGTACAACTAGTTCATTAGGTTTTTGTTACAATATTCATGCTGACTATGCAGTCGGTTATTGTCATGGTGCAAGTTGTAGATAGCTGGTTTCATCTTCCTTACTTAAATATATACATTGCTAATACATGAATGAAATCAGTTTCTTGTTTCTCATTTCAATCTCTCAAAATATCTTCTCTATAGAGCTCAGACTGCTCCATTAATGGAGTTTGTGATATGCTTCCATTGAAGCTTCTTCAATTCTAACATGGTATTAGAGAACAAAACACAAATCTTTGCTTTCATCCTCATTGCGTCATGGTTCTACTTCTCCATCACATTCTCATTTTTTCTTCCTCTACAATTTTCGCAGTCAAATTTTTTTATTACTGCTCAGTTTATTTGAATGACCTCTGTTGCTGTATTTTTCTTCAGTTATTGCAATTCTTCTCCTCGTCCTTTTTGTTCAATTCATCTCTTCCTATTCATTTTTGTGCTTGTTTTCATCAATTCTCAATTTCACAATCTCATCTTGTAGATATCTTTAAATTTCATTGTATTTTACTTTTTCATACCTTTGTCTTCAAGTCATGGAAACTATCTCAGAGTAACCTACCCAACTATCCAAAGGAAACAACAGTATTGCTGATCCTTTGTACATGTATCCTACTAAA
This sequence comes from Capsicum annuum, assembly GCF_002878395.1. NCBI lineage: Eukaryota > Viridiplantae > Streptophyta > Magnoliopsida > Solanales > Solanaceae > Capsicum > Capsicum annuum. The sequence goes on along the minus strand of NC_061111.1, from coordinate 234,411,953 downwards.
AATGTTAACCTTTCTCCCAACTATTTTTTATGGTATTGGTTATATCTCATGGAGGCATAGTAAGCTTCGTGCACTCTCTGTCAAGAACAAGATGGATTTTGTCAATGGAAATTCCACATGGCCAGTTGAGGACTCTCCAACCTTTAGTCAGTGGGAATGGTGACATGGTCACTTCATGGATTTTAAACTCCCTTTCACGTGATTTAGAAGATAGCCTTCAGTATGTGAATGGTGCTAGGGAACTTTGGCAAAAATTAGATGATCAGTATGACAAAATATATGGTGCCAAGTTGTACCAATTACAAAAAGAGATCAATAATTTCACAGGTAAATTTGAACATCAATAACTATTACAATAGGATGAAAAAACTCTGGGAGGAATTCACCACTCTCCTCTCTCACAAAAACTAAAGTTTTCAGTGCACTTGTGGTGTAAAATCCAACGTACTTAAGGCTAATAAGGATAAATGTTATATTCAATTTCTAATAAGGTATATACACCTGTGCATGGTAATATTTTCATAATGAGCTCCTTACCAAATCAAGATCAATGTTGCTCAATCCTTATTGATAAAGTAAAGCAAAGAGAGGCCACACCTAGGCTTCAATTGGATTTGGCCTCCACTTATTTGAACACACAGGTACCAACAATAAATATAGATTTTCCAACCAATTACCAGGTCAGTAGTACTGACATACTAATTCTAGTAAGCATTACAAGACATTCATCTAATACATCTTATCATTTTGGGAATTGTAATGGATTTGGAGGTCAAAGGACAAACTATCTGAACCCAAACCATAAGTTTTTTGTGATTATTGTAAGAAAACTGGTCATACTGAGAGCAAATGCTAAAGATTGCATGGATTTCCTAAAGATTTCAAGTTTACTAAAGGTAAAAATTCATTTTCTGTCTTGAATGTTCATGGTGGTTATCTTGAGAATACTTGTGGTTTAGATGGAGATCCCAATGAAAATTATATGACTTTCGTACACTGCCAGATCAAAGGAGAGATGCTTACATCTTGAGCAAGGATCAATATGAAAAGTTGATCAACCTTCTCAATCACTTTCAACCAGAGAATGCTGGAAAGAACTTGAAAAACATCTCTGGTGGAGCAGTAAACTATGTAGGTATCATTGCTTGCCATTCTTCTGAACTAAGAATTGTACGCTAACTTGTAATGTGAAGCATTGTCTACTGAATCATGGATCCTATACTCTGGATCATATCACCACACGACTTACAATGGAGCACTACTAACCAATACTAGAATTCTACTTTATCCTTTCCTTATAACTTTACCAAATGGGTAAAGAGTCAAGGTTACAGAAATTGGTGATATGTCTCAGAATCCATCCTCGTGTTTGCACCCAATGCTATATGGTCCTAGTTTTAAGTTTAGTCATATCAATTCATTATTTGACTATACAGTTATATAGTATTATTAGCTTTAGCAGTTCTTCATACATATTGCAGGTCCCTTCACTGAAGAGGCCTTTGGAGATTGGTAGGGCCACAAATGGTCTATACTATCTTTGCTCAAGATTTCATGAAAAATATTCAACTTCAGCATCTTCAACTCTTCACAATTCCTGTAATGTGTATCTTTCTACATCTAGTTTGTCTGATTTTTCATCCAATACTATTGATTGTAATAAGAAAGTTCCATTTGATTCATCTTCTTTTCCTTCAGATATTGTAAATATTCCATATAGGATAAAGAAAGGAACTTGTTCTAACACAGGCTTTTATTGACTTTCTGCATCTCATGATTACAATGATGATGTTTTGTGGCATTTATGGCTATGACATATAGCCTTTGCAATAATGAAAACTATTCCATCCTTATCTTCATCAGTAGCTCAACAACCATCTGTTTGTACAGTTTGCCCCATGTCAAGGAAATCTAGATTTCCTTTTCCACAGAAAACAACCAACACATCCAAAATTTTTAAACTATTACATGTTGACCTATGGTTACCGTATCACATTAGAACACCTAACAAGTATAAGTATTTTGTCACCCTGGTTGATGACTATAGTAGATCAATCTGATCACATTCAATCAACAACAAGAGTAATACTCTTCAAGTTCTATAATCTCTTATTTCCTTCATAGAGAATCAATTTTCTACCACCACCAAAATAATAAGAACTGATAATGTCCCGGTGTTTGTAAATGCTAAAACGAACAACTTTTAGCAATCTAAAGGCATTGTTCATAGACAATCTCCCCCTATACACCACAAAAATGGGGTTGTGGAAAGAAAACTAAAATTCTTCCTTTAAATAGAAAGAGCACTAATATATCAATCAAAATTACCTTTTTAATACTGGGGAGTGTCTTTTAATGCAACCTATTTGATAAATAGACTACCCACTACTTTCTGAAAAATTATTGTCCTTATGAGTTGCTCAACCAAAAGAAATCTACTTACAGTCACCTTTTCGATTCCCTTGCTTTCCCATGAGCTTAAGAACACATAAGATTAAATTTGAATTTTGGTATATAGGGGTGCAAGGTTCTAGACTTACAAACAAAAAGATTACATGTATTAAGAGATGTATTGTTTCATAAGCATATTTTTCCTTTCCAGATGTCTCCTGCTAATTCTACCATTTCTTCTATTTTGTAGTTAATCAACTCTCACCTTGATCACGTGAATGGCTTGAACACTATCACACACCACGCTAGCGCATCTTAGTTGTATACCAAAGACACTACTGATCATGATGTCCATGATTTTATACCCTCTATTAGGATTCACCAATGTTTGCTTCCTCGTAATAAGCACCCTCTAATTCTATTAATGTTAGCACACCTCATCCCCCTTGCCCTACTTCGGATACTCTCACCTCTGTTCAACCACAATCGCCACTTGTCATTAGAAGATCATCTAGACCACATACTTAGCCTATATACTTGAAAGAATATGTTAATAAATTTCAAAATCTGCACTCCACCTCAAGCACTTTACTTTTATCTACCCTATCACCAGTTACTTGTACTTATTAAAAATCTAGTCATGATTTCTCATAACTCCTTAATCAGGATAATCAACAGGTTGTTGGAAATATTTTACTTGATTGTGAGTTTTATTCTAATAGAGAGGCAGCATTACCTCCTTCTTGGCAAACAAAAATGACATAAGAGTTTGAAGCCCTGCATACAAATCTTACTTGGGATTTTTTACCACTACCTCCTAACAACAAAGCCATAGGTTGTAGATGCGCATATAAGAGTTAACAAAAAGTTGATGAAAGTATAGAAAGGTACAAAGCTCAACTTATAATTAAAGGTTTTATACAGTAGGATGGGGTGGACTATAGTGATACTTTTTCATCTATAGTTAATATGACTAGTAAGATGGGGTGGACTATAGTGATACTTTTTCATCTATAGTTAATATGACTACTATCAGAGTTTTACTCAGTTTAGTAGTAAAGAAGAAATGCCCTTTATTCTAGTTAGAATTTAACAATACCTTTTTGCATGGTGACGTCAAAAAGAAAGTGTACCTAGAAATCCCACCCGGTTAGATAAAACTCAGCAAGGTCTAGTTTGTAGGTTATGAAGGTCACTCTATGATTTAAGCAAGTAAGCAGACAATGATATGAGAAGTTGACTGGGTATTTGTATTCCAAGGTTTTAACACACTCAGCTAGTGACTACTCTCTATTTTACAAGAATAACAACAAGTCCTTGGTCTTTTTATTGTATATGTGATGATATAATCCTTACTGATACTGATTTGAAAGAAATTCAACAACTAAAATATTTTCTCCTTCATCAATTCAAAATCAAGAACTTGGGCAAACTGCATTATTTCTTAGGATTAGAATATCTCTATACATCTAATGAGATTTGATGTCATAAAGAAAGTTTAAAATAATCTTCTCAAAGAGTTTGATTTCCTAGACTATATAAAAATCTCAAGTCCATCTAATCTTACTTAGAGACTACATGTTGTAGATGACAAACTTTTATCAGATACAACTTTCTTCAAGAAAATAGTTGGAAAACTAAATTGCCTAAGCAATAAAAGGTTATATATTGCTTACAAGTACAACATCTAAGCCAATTTATGCAGGATCCTGGAGAATCCCATTTTATAGTTGCACTACATGTGTTAAGGTATCTCAAATATGATCCTTCTTTCGGCCTTTTCTTGTCTAACAATCCTAATTCTGCTGTGACTGCTCATTGTGATTCTGATTGGGCTACTTGCCCTGAATCAATGAGGTCTTTAAGTGGTTACATTGTATTTTCTGATAACACCCCTATCTACTAAAAGTCCAAGAAACAACCAACAATATCCTTATCGTTAGCAGAGGTAGAGTATAGAGCCATTAGAATGGTAGTGGGAGAACTGGTTCAGATAGATAAGCTTCTTATTGGATTGACAATTTCTCCTTCTAAGCTTATTTCACTTTTTTGTGATATCAAAGAACACTATGTTTCATTAAAGGACCAAGACCATTGAAGTCGACTATCATTGTGTTAGGGAAAAGCTACATGAAGGACTCATCAAGTATCAATAAATTTCACCTACGGATCAACTAGCTGATATACTTACTAATGCCCTTTCCGGTCCCAAACATCATTCCATTCTAGGAAATTTGTTAGTGCATTCCCACCTCCAACTTTAGGGGATGTTAATATTAACATAGCTTAATTATTCTATTAGTTTGTTAGTATTGGTTTGGGGTCAACCTTTTTAGCTGCACAATTAGTCAATTAGTTTTTTGATAGAGTAGTTATGTTGACTAGGCATTAGGTTATTGTCATGGTGCAAGCAGTAGACAACTGACCTCATCCTTATTACTTGTATAGATACATTTATCATACATGAATGAAATAAAGTTTTGGTTTCTCATATCAATCTCTCAATATATCTTCTCTCTTGAGCTCAGCCAGCTCCATTGATGGAGTTTATGATCTGCTTCTATTGAAGCTCCCTCAATTATAAGATCACATTAATTAGATGAGGGACAAACATAAATGATGTTAGAGTCAACAAAAAAAAATACAAAGTATGAGGACACAAATGAAATTTAGATCATTCCTTAAGAATGAAAGTACCGATAATCAATAGTTGATTTAACTCATAATGCATGCTATAACCACCCAGGATACAACAAAAAACAAATAAATATAAACTGGTAAATTACTGAATTGCCATATTTAAATATGTTGGTTCCAACTTCAAGATATTAAAGCATGGTTAAGAGACTCTAACTAACCTGCTACAAAAGAATATGTCCCCATATTCAAACTAACTCAATATTTATAGGCTAGTACTTTACAAACATAAGCCGATGACTTAAAAACTAGAACCAAATATGATATTTATTGTTCCCACCTCTACAATATGATATTTGTGGTTCTTGCTTCCGTGGATTCCTTCTGAATAATGTGGTACCTCTAACTTTTCCTTCTCAACTCAATTGACTAAATGACACCATGAATTCCATAATGAATTCCTCAATTACATAAATCGATCAGAACTGACATGGTGTCCTTTTGTATAAAACTTATGAATTGTGATAAGTCTTTAATACCTAAATAATTATGGTATTATGTAAAAACACTTAAATGAGCGCAAAAGAAATGAATAATAATATGGAGGTCCTTAAACTGTATCCTTCAGTCCACAACTAATATTGGATTGCCATGAAAAACATCAGCATAATAACAAATGCTGAACTTTAACTAAACTTAGAAACAAGTTACATTTATAACAATTGAGACTTTGATAACTTGTCAATTTTTATCTCTATATATGGATAAACCGATGTTAAGACAGGGAATAGATGGCAACAGTCAATGTGGTTAAATCATTAAAGATTATGGGTGCAATGTTAAATAAAAAAATGCACCACCAATTGAAAAATAGTTACAATTACAGTGCAAACAACATATTCAAATATAGCAGTTCCTTAACTGCAATTACCATTTCCACCTGATATGTTGTTTGCATAGTAATGTATGTACATTATGTTCTACGGAGCTATGACTGATGATGTTGAATAATCAGTTTCATCTGACTTGTTAGACGATGATGATCAAAGGATTTGAGCCACAAACATTACATGTAGTGGAGCAAATTGAAGATGTAAAATTTACCGAATATCTATTTTGCCTCACAATGGTCCTAGCTTTGAGAAAGATGAGAATAATTTAAAATAAAATAGGGTTCCATGGTAGAACTGTGTAATAGAAATAGGTTCTAGGTGAGAGATAAGCCTAATTTTGGGGTGTTCATGTCAGAACTTTTCTTCTGCTTCCAAAACCATGAAGGTATAATCTTTATGGTATTGTTTCTGGTGAATGCGGTTATGTAAAAAGTCATATTTAATCAGTATCATACGACTAATGAATTTTTTTTTTCTTTAAAAGCATTAGAAGGGGTTTAATTTAGTTGCAATGAAGAACATTTTTCTAACAAAAGGCTTTTCTATGTTGTTATTCGGTAGTTAGAGCACATCCAAAGATGGTTGTTGAATAATTCTAAACTTCCCAAGTGAAATGGAGAGTCTGATGATTTTGTAGAGGTTAGGAGCTTGGTTACCCCAACAAAAGAATATTGTCTTACGCCAACAGTTGAATTATCCAATAAAGTCCTTGCCACTTGAGATTAGAAAATATTGGACCATGCTTAATACAATAATTATCTAAAGAACGGCTCGACACTTGATCAATATAAGACCGTCAAAAAGTAGTGCTCTTATCGACTGCTTGACATTGTTAACAAGGCAACATAACTTGATGCTAAAATTAAAGATGTAACGATTGCTAAAAAAAATTTAATTTCCTAAAAGATATGTAGTATCCATAATCACATTAAAAACACATAAAATTTACAAAATATTAACTACCAAGTTTAATGATCAACATAACTTCAAATAGACAAAACATAATTACTATCAAATTAACATTGAAATTTGTAGGATAAGCTACATAGGCTTCATCAACAAACAAAATTAAATAATAAAAGATGAGCCTGACCTTGCATTTCCTAAAAACAATAAGCAAAGTCATGACATTTCCAGATCAATAAGATCTTCTTCAAATCAGAATCCATCATTAGGTCATTTTTGACAAAATTGTTTCATTTCATCCATCGTCTGTGGAACCGATGAAATTCACCTACTTTTAAAAGAAAAATATCCTTAAATATATATGTAGATGTCAATACAATAAGGTAATGGGTGCTATTCATAATATGCAAAGGGGTAGAGCAATTGAACCAATGAGATTCTTGTAGAATTTTGGAAAAGCTCAGGCGGAGTAGGTTTGGAGTGGTGACAAAGTTGTTTAATTAAGTGTTCAAAATGGAAATGATTCCCAAATCTTATTTAATATGGGGTACGTTTGTGAAGTTTATATTGACATTTGCATCGGTACTTGATCGAGGACATTTTCATTTAGAATTTTAGAGAATTTCAAGTGAGTACACAGAAAATGGATGAGATGAAATAATTCCATCAAGAATCACCCTGCATTAGATTAAAACTTGAAGATCTTATAGATACAGAACTAACATGACTTTGCTTATTGTTTTTAGTCAGTGCCAGGGCAGAATCATCTGCTATTATTTAAGTTTGTTTGTTGGTGGGGCCTTGTAGCTTATCCTATAAATTTCAATGATGAATTGATAGGAATTGTGCTCAGTCTATTTAAAATATTGTTGATCATTAATCGTTTAAGTTAATCTTGGGAAATTTTATATGTTTTAATGAGGTTATGGATATTGCATGACTTCTATGCACTGTAATTATAAAATTTTCAGCAATCCTCAAATATTTAATTTTAGCATCAAGTTGTTTTGCCTGGTTAACAATGACAAGTAGTCATTGTGAATACTACTTTGTGATGTCCTCATATTGATCAAGTGTCAAACCATGGTCCAAAGCTTTCTGATCTCAAGTGTTAGGGAATCTATTGGATAACTCTACTTTAGGCTAAAGACAATATGCTTTTGTTAGGGTGGTAACCAAACTTTTCACATCTACAATATCATATAACTCCCTAGTTCTCTTTAGTAGGGTATAATTATTCAATAGCAATCCTAGATGTGTTCTAACTTTTGAATATAATCATTGATAATCCTTTCATAAGAACATATATGTTTAGTATATCTAAATTAACCCCTGATGCCTTTTAAGCAATGATTATTAAAAGAATCGCATAGTTTGCTACAAGGTAATTGACCACCATATATCTGTAAATTGAAAGAGAGAATCTTTGCATAAGTTTTTCATGAATTTCTATATACGAAGTCTCTTGTACTGTTTGAATAATTTTGTGGTCATAATATTGTGTTTTGAATAAAAGGATTGTATTATGATATTGTATGGCTTAGATACATGACTTGTAAGTCTTGATATAATGATACCAAATCAGACAAATGTCATAATAGACTCAGACTAGACTTTACTACAGAAAGTTTTTCAGACATTAGACCACTTTCAGAAAAATGCATGATTTAAAATGTTAAAAATAGACTTAAAGAGAGTTAGATAGTTTCCCAAAGATGGCGTTTGGGTGTAAGTACTCATCGCTAGAAATCGAGTTTTGCCGATTTGGGTGATATGATTGGCTAAGGCCAATGTATACTTATCCTTGAGACAATGGTATACTAGACTAGTATGTAGGATACTTATCCTTGCGGCAAACTTGGATGTGGGGGCTTAGTCGATGAGTTAATGATGGACCCTAATAGCCCGTGGGTACTAGACTTTTACGGTGTAACTCTAGCTCAGAAGTAACATAAAGAGTGGTTCATGATTTTAAAGAAATGTTTCAAAGTCTTTAGAGTACGCTCATGTGTTTTTCCTATATCGTATCTAAATTGTTTATGAATTGCTCTCACTTATGCTGTATAAAAGTAAATTATTTTGGATTTCTCTATGTACTATTACAATTGTATTAATCCCCTATATTTCTCCCTTATTTTGGAAGGCCTGTTCTAGAACATTGTTAGTTTATTTGATTCATGGTCCAACTGGGGCCTTGTTCCAGTTTTTAGATAGATGTTGATTTTCATGTGGTTAAAGATTTCGCAAACTGGTGTCGTATGTTTTTGAATGTTATGAACTCAATTTTGTATTGTTCAGTTGAATTCAGTGACTGATCATGTTTTCATCTTTATTATATTTTTCGCATATCTTTATAGTATATGATTTGTGTGCATGATTTCTAGACAAAGAAGGTCACTCGAATCTTCATGGTTTGGGAATATCATCATGTCCAGGGTTTCAGCTAGAGTCGTGACAAACAAGTAACACCCCACATTTTTTGGGCTAGTTTTCAAACTATCGTTCCTACGTGTATATAATGGAACACAATAATTCCTTGTTAATATATGTTTGATGATAAAATTTATAGTGTGGGAATACCTTTGAACATTAATTGAGGTCACAAATATCTCCTAACTCAATGACAAGTTGAGAACATTTTTATCGATTAAGTTTTAGTGAACGTTTCATCTTAGGTCAATTTTATACTACCATTACTACAAATACATAATGAGTTACGTGTCCTTACATATACCAAAATAAAGATCTTTGAGTCCTCTTTCCAACGTAACTGGTTTACCTTAAGTCGATAATGGAGTAGAAACTTATGCACATTTTACTTTGAAGTATCTGTCTGTCAACTAAGTGATGACTACACTGATAAGCCATCACTTAGGTGTCGACTAAAGCTGATGAGCTATCAACTAAGTGATGAGCCATCAACTCTAGTTGTTAGTCTAGGAAAGTAAGGGGGAAATTCCAGCCTAAAAATGATGATTTAGGTGACGAGTCATCACCGATCAACCTTGGTGATTTAGGTGACGAGTCATCACCCATCAACCTTGGTCGTCAACTGAAGAAATTCAGCAATTTTGTTTGTTTCCCTAGGGATATTTTGGTATTTTTCTCACCCTAAATTTCTCCTTCATGATTTAAATTATCCAAAACATGTTATAATCCATCTTCTATCAGTTTTTAACATCTCAAATCCTCTCCACTCTAAAAAACAAGATAAAATTAGGTTTTCTCTAAGTTCAAGATTTCAAGAAAAGGGTCAAGATTAGGATTCCAATCTTCAAGTTAAACAACATAAGGTACGTGGGGTTTTGTTAAACTACATGGGCATGATGAATCCAATTTAATGAGGTTTTGAATGTTGAGAAATCATATGTTATGAAGTGTTTTGAATTACATTAAGAAGTACACATTGCGAACATTTTGGTCTTGAGGCCTTCCCTTAAACTTGAATGTTTTACTTGTGCATATGTAAATATGGGTTTCTAGTTTTTAAATATGAATTGAGATCATGAATAACATATTTCACTCTCTCATTGTGTTATTTCTTTATTTATAAGTTATAGGTTACTGAATTGCATGTCTTAAAGAATGAACCAAGGGTTTTACTATTATTTATGAAATTTATGTTAGTTATGAATTGAAGAGAGGGATTTTTATTGTTTGTACATGTTAAAGATGATTATTAAAATAATTTCATAGTTTTCTAAAAGGTAATTGACCACCACATGTAGAGAATCTTTGCATAAGTTTTTCATGAATTTTGATGTACGAAGTCTCTTGTACCATTTTAATGATTTGGTGGTACAAACATTATGTTTTGAATTGAAGGATTGTATCATGATATTGTATGTCTTAGATACATGACTTGCAAGTCTTTGTATGATGATGCCAAATCAGACAAATGCCATTATAGACTCAGACTATACTATAGAAAGTTTATCAGAGATTTGACCACTTTCAGAAAGATGCATCATTTAAAATGTTAAAAATGGGATTAAAGAGTGTTAGATGTCTATCCAAAGAAGGTGTTTGAGTGTAAGGGTTCATCGCTAGAAATCAAGTTTTGCCATTTCAGGTGATATAATTGGCTAAGGATAATGTATACTTGTCATTGAAACACTGGTATACTAGACGAGTATGTAGGATCCCTATCCTTGCAGCAAACTCGAATGCGGGGGCTTGACCAATGAGTTAATAGCGGACCCATATAGCCCATCGGTACTAGACCTGTAGGGTGTACCATCTAGCTCAGAAGTAACATAAAGAGTGGTTCATGATTTCAAAGAAATGTTTCAAAGTTTTTAGAGTACGCCCATGTGTTTTTCCTATATCGTATGTAAACTGTTTTATGAATTGCTCTCACTTATGTTGTATAAAATTTTATTATTTTGGATTGCTCTACGTACCAGTACAATTTTATTAACCCCTTGAATTTTAGGATCTGAGGCACAGTCCCGGGGTTCCTCTAAGCAGTAGGTTGAATTTTGTCAGCTATTGCAGTTTCCCTTATTTTGAATGGTTTATTCTAGAACATTGTTAGTTTATTTGATTCATGGTCCTACTGGGTTCTTTGTCCTAGTTCTTAGACAGATGTTGATTTTCAGATGGTTAGAGATTTCACATACTGATGTCTTAAGTTTTTGCATGTTATGAACTCAATTTTGTACTGTTTAGTTGAATTAAGTGATTGACCATGTTTCCATATTTATTATATTTTTCTCATTTATTTATAGCATATGAATGGTGTGTACTATTTCTAGATAGATAAGGGCGGTCGGGAATTCATGGTTTGGGAAGCTCGTCACGGCCAGGGTCTCGACTAGGGTCATGACAAATATGTAACACCCCTAATTTTTAGGCTAGTTTTCAAACAGTTGTTCCTACGTGTATAGATCGGAGCCTAATGATTCCTTGTTAATATATGTGTGATGATAAAATCTATAGTTTGGGAATATCTTTGAACATTAATTGAGGTCACAAATATCTCCTTACTCAAAGACGAGTTGAGAACGCTTCTATCGATTTAGTTTTAGTGAGCATTTTAGCTTGGGTCAAATTTATATGGCCATTAATCCCATTACGTAATTATTTATGTGGCCTACCATATAACCAAAGAAATATATCTGAGTCCTCTTTCCAACGCAACAGGTTTCACCTTAATCCGATATCAGAGTAGAAAGTTATGCTCATTTTACTTTGAAGTATCTGTCTGTCAACTAAGTGACGGCTACCCTGATATGCCATCACTTAGGTGATGACTAAAGCTTACAAGCCATCAACTATGTGATGAGCCATCAGCTCTAGTCTTCAGCTTAGTACAGTAAGGGTGAAATTCTAACCTGAAAGTGACGATTTAGGTGACAAGCTGTCATCTATGTGATGGGCCATCAAACTTGGTCGTCAACTAAAGAACTTCAGCGATTTTGTTGGTTTACCTAAGGGTATTTTGGTATTTTCCTCACCCCAAATTTCTCTTACACAATTTAAATCATCCAAAATAAGTTATAATCTATATTCTATCAGTTTTAGCATCTCAAATCCTCTTCACTCTCAAAAATAAGATAAAATTAGGGTTTCCTCTAAGTTCAAGATTTTAAGAAAAGGTTCTAGATTAGGGTTCCAATCTTTAAATTAAACAACATAAGGTATGTGGAGTTTTCCTAAACTACATGGGCATGATGAAATTGATTTAATGAGGTTTTGAATGTTGAGAAATCATATGTTATGAAGGGTTTTGGTACACATTGCGAACGTTTTGGTCTTGAGGCCTTCCCTTAGACTTGAATTTGTTACTCGTGTATATGTATATATGGGTTTCCAGTTTGTAAATATGAATTGAGAGCATGAATAATGTATTTCTCTCTTTCATTATGTTATTTCTTGATTTACAAGTTATGGGTTACTCAACTGCATGCCTTAAAGCATGAACCAAGGGTTTTACTATCATTTATGAACTTTATGTTGGTTATGAATTGAAGAGAGGGATATTTCTTATTTGTAAATGTTAAATATGATTATTAATAAATTGCATGGTTTGCTACAAGGTAATTGATCACCACATGTTTGTGAATTAAAAGAGAAAATCTTTGCATAAGTTTTTCATGAATTTCTATATACGAAGTCTCTTGTACTGTTTGAATAATTTGGTGGTCTAAACATTATGTTTTGAATGAAAGGATTGTATCATGATATTGTATGGCTTATATACATGACTTGCAACTCTTTGTACGATGATACTAAATAGATAAATTCCATAATAGACTCAAACTAGACTTTACTATAGAAAGTTTTTTAGACATTAGACCACTTTCAGAAAGATGCACGATTTAAAATGGTAAAAATGGGTCTAAAGAGAGTTAGATGGTTACCCAAAGAAGGAGTTTGAGTGTAAGGGTTGATCGCTAAAAATTGAGTTTTTCTGATTTCGGTAATACGATTGGCTAAGGCCAATGTATACTTGTCCTTTAGACACTGGTGTACTAGACTAGTATGTAGGACCCCTATCTTTACAAAAAACTTAGATATGGGGGCTTGGACGATGAGTTAATAGCGGACACATATAGCTCGTGGGTACTAGACTTATAGGGTGTACCATCTATCTCAGAAGTAACAAAAAGAGTGGTTCATGATTTCAAAGAAATCTTTCAAAGTCTTTAGTGTATGCCCATGTGCTTTTCCTATATCATATGTAAACTATTTTATGAATTACTCTCACTTACGTTGTATAAAAGTATATTATTTTTGATTGATCTGCGTACCAGTATAGTTGTATTGAGCCCCTATATTTCAAGATCTAAGGTACAGTCCCGAGTCCCGCTAAGCAGTAGGTTGAATTCTGTCAGAGATTGCAGTTTGTGAGCCTTATTTATTTCGAATGTCCTATTCTAGAACATTGTTAGTTTATTTGATTCATGTTCCAGCTTGGGGCCTTTTCCTATATTTTAGATAGATGTTGATTTTTATATGGTTAGAGATTTAGCAAACTAGTTTAGTATGTTTTTGAATGTGATGAACTCTATTTCTTACTTTTCAATTGAATTAAGTGATTGACCATGTTTTCGTCTTTATTATCATTTCCGCATTTATTTTTATTATATGAATAGTGTGCATGATTTCCAGATAGAGAATGGTGCTTGTGAATTCATGGATCAAGATGCTCATCGTAGCCAAGGCCTTGGCTCGTGTCATGACAAACTTGATATAAGAGCATGGTTCATGGTCCTAGGGTTTTTGCGAAATCATGTCTAGTAGAGTATTGCTTATGGGTATGTTGTGCACCACACTTATAATCAGGAGGATACAGGTTGTTTAGGAGATGTTTCTTATTCTTTCATACTCTATTTTTTGCTATAGCATCGTCCACAAGAAAGTTATCCAAATTCCTTCTTTGTTCTAATTTTATGGGCCATGCCTCATTGTCGAGGTGATACAAGTCAAAGAGTTTAGCTTTCCCATCGAGGTAGTTCTATCTGATTGAGTTATCCATAAAGTTATGAGATAGCACAGGGACTTGGGAGGAGTCCATCAGTGCTTCAAGGTGTATTGATTCGAGTGTATACGTTTATCCTTATGGAATCGTGCTTTTCAGCTTGAGGTACGAAATATATTCAGTCCCTTTTCAAAATTCTTGTTGTAGATGTCATGCATAAAGGTAATGATGTGTCGTAGAATGTTGGACCTGTATTTCAACCCGAGTAGTAGTATATGTTAATGTGTCATGACCTATTGGTAGTGAGATGGGCCAAGAAGTTGGTGATATGAAGTCACAAGGTTAGAAGTCAGAGTGAGGGCGACTTTTGTGTAAATACATAATCTTAGTTGTATAACCATTGATTGAGGGATGGTTTGCCATTTTATAGTGATTTACTAATGTGGTAGCAATATTTGTAGATTGTATGGTAGTCTGTGAAGGAAATGAAAAGACATGTGTCACGACCCGAACCGAGGCCCTGGCCGTGATGGGCATCGCGAACCATGAAGGTACGAGAGCCCTACTCTAACTGGCAATCATATAGACAATTCATATATTGCAAGGAAATGTGGAAAATAAATAGAAACATGGTCACTTTAAAATCTCAAAAGGGTAATGCAAACATAAGTTCAATAAAACTCAAACCATCTAATACATATCTACAAAATCTCTAATACAACTGAAAAAACAATCTGTTTGAAACTGGGACAAGGCCCCCAGTTAGATCATGAACTAAAAACAATGAAATCAACATAAGTAAATAAGAGGCCTTCCGAAGTAAGGGAGGCTCACCAACTTTGAATGGTTGATAACAATCTACTGTTTAGTAGGACCGCTAGACTGGGCCTCAGAACTTGAAATATAAGGGGTCAATACAAAATGTACTGGTATGTGAAACAACCCAAAATAACATGGTTTTTTTAAATATAACATAATGAGAGCATTTTATAAAACAAGGAATATAATGCATAAGTGAAAAGACATGGGCATACTGAAATGAATTTCAACAACTCTTGGAAATCATGACTCATATTCTATTTTCTCCTAGGCTAGATGGTACATCCTACAATTCTGATCATCCCACAGGCTATATGGGATCCGACCTTGACTCAGCAGCCAAGCCCCCAAACCAAGTTTGCTACAAGGGTTGGATTATCGGCATGGGAGACACGCCAGTCCACAAAGCAGGGTGCCATAATTCCCAATTATAATAATATGTCATGGCAGGGCACAATACCACAAAGCATGGACCCTAACCATAGTCCAAATTTTGGAGTACATAAATCAAGGCACACAAGACCACATAACATGGTGGCAAAAATCCCAAGTTGGCAAACCATGGTTCCTGGCATTGAGTATCTTGACTCGTGCTTTCTTTGGGTAACTATCTAACTTTCTTAAGCCCAAATTTTAGTTCTTTAAAACCATTCTTCATACATTCAAAACATTTATCACTTGTTCTGTTAAGGGCATACTATCACCAGGTATCATCAAACCCTGACTTTCAAGTCAATATCATATCAAATTCATAGCTCATCATATTCAAAACATGCACATGACCACCAAAGATTCATAACATCACAATAGAGTCATCACTTTGAAATATCAAGAAAACTTAGGAATTTATCCTCTCTTTGAAAGATTCAAAACATGTGGTGGTCATGTTCATTTATTCAATCACATGCAGTTCTTTCTTTTTAAAGAAAGAATGTAGTTATACCAAGAAAATCCCTCTCATCATATATAAAGCATGTCAAACACCATGATGCTAACAAACTCACTTTCAAATCTTAATGCATGCATTCCAAATCATTTACAATGAAAATATAAACTTTAGTTCACAACAAGAGAGGGAATTTATGCTCATGCTCTCCATCAAATTTACAAAACTAATGAAATCATAAATATAGTTATCGTTCAATTTCCATGCAAAGTGATTCAAGACAACATTTATTTTTATGAAAATAATCCCATGATGTATACTTTTCGAAAATAATATCGAATACTTCATTATAAAACATAATTTGGGATCTTTAATCTTGATAAAACATTTAAAGTAATGCCTAAGGTTGTTAGAGTAGTCCCACATATCTTAAGTTCCTTGATTTGAATAATGGAACCCTATTCGTGAAACTTTTCTTGAGAAATATTGAATTCTTGATCTTTGAGAAGAAGAATTGATTCTTGTTCTTGGGAGGTGGTTAGGGTTTTTCTTTGAGAGAAATATTAAATAATAGTATGTATTATGCTTTTGCAGGGCTGAAATTAAGTGTTATGGGCGGATTTGGGTGAGCGAAAGTGACCAAAGTTCTCCTATACCCTTTAGAAATTGAAAAACCCTATGGAACTATTCCGTAATGCAGTGTCTATCACATTGCGTCACTATGCGTCGCATCCCAATCACGTGGCTAACTGCCTTTCACAAAACATACCATAACTTTTTGCTTGGGTATGGATTAAGGAAAAATTGGCATCGTTGGAAAGCTAATTCAATTATCTACAATTTGGTGGGTCTTGAGCTGCAAAATTCTACTTATATCAAAAGTTATACACGTTCAAAGTTGACCATTGTAGAATCAAATACCAAACTTTGGACGATTCAAAGGCTCTTACCTCAACTTTACTCTAAGTGATTTCCATGAACTTTTTTCACCTAATAATCACTTAACATATTAGGATAAAGATCATCACACATGAATTTAAATATGAGTCATGGGATTAGAGTTTAAACACATAGGAATGACAGTCTGATTTCTAGTTTGAAAATGCGAGGCGTTACATTATCACCCCCTTGGGATCATTCATCCCCGAATGATGTGTAGGGACTTGTTGAACCTATAAAAGTGTAGAATAAAGAACGAAACCTCGCATCGAACAATTTTCCTCAACAAAAATACATAAATGCATCAAATGAGCTTCATGATAACTCCTAGTGAAACGTGTAAGCACAAAACATGAGATAATTAGACTTTACATAGGGATGATCTTGCACATGAGTTATATGAACCATAATTATCATAGTATAAGGCACGAGTTAATTTGGTGATAATAGGTATTATTTTCTTCGGTACTAATCATGATATAAGGTTTTCACGGGACATAGGATTAGAAGCATTCTCTACCTTATAAGGTACAATGGATAGACTTAAACTTAGAGACACCACTCTGCTGTGCCCCAACATTAAATGGAATAATTAATACTTTCCACCTTACAATTCTCCTATCACACATCTAACCATAAGAATTTTTTGTCCTACCGCATAATACTTCTATGTTGAAGCCTAACTCGGAGGAAAGAGGTGCTAACTTTAACTGCGGGACCCTGTACTCTACATCACATTAAGAAATCACCTCACCTCATTACTATAATCCAACAACCTCAAGTCTTTATTTAAGGAATACTAACTACATGGCACATTGGTTTGTGCTTTCATCAATCACAACATTTAAGCCTATCATTACTGCACCCCACTTCATAGATCTCTCCACTAAGACCAACAAATTCAATCATTATCTCTCCACTAAGACCAACAAATTCAATCATTCTCACAAAGATTCTCGCCTTATATTTCCCTCCTAACTATTTCACCTAACGAAAGTTCATCTCCTTCTTCCCCATTGTCTTATAACCTTAGCTCAAGAAATCACATCAAGAACATCTAATCCCCCACCTAACACACAACTACGCTTTTACAACTACCATCATACTAACATACGGAGGGTCATTAAGGGACCCAAGCATAAGCATCGTGAATAGGAGAAAATTCAGGAACTACCTTAATTCACTATCTCCCCCATAGGTCTAAGTCGCAATGATAGACTTGCAGACATATACCCTCATCAAATCAATAACCACAACTCTTAATGCAATGGGGTATAACTATACACAAAAACGCTAAGCTCCCCTTTTTTAACTCTACAGGTATTTGTTTCCAAGAATGCTACTCTTATTTTTTTCTATCTTCTATAGTCGTCAACCTATAACTCCTAGTCTCATAAGCATACCCATCATCATTCATCATTCCGTGAGTTGCCAACCTAGTCTATTTTCACTACTACACTCTACCTCTTATTGTCTAACAACACCAATCATATAAAGCATGCCAATATATACACATCACGGGAGAAAATCTGTAACATACCCGTAATAATATCTGGCAAGATCTCTGTATCCTGGTGGTTAGATAAGGCATATAACCAGTTGAGACTACCATCGACAACTGAAAGTAGTACCCTTAGGGGGAGGTGTTGTGGATGTGGATTGGGACATATCTCCCTCTATATTCCCTTCAGCTAAGGGACCATCCCTTTAAATATGGACCACTTGGATGCAAGAATAATATGTCTGAATCTTAGAATAACACTTTCCTTGATGAGTTGTCCCAGAATTATTACAATAAGGGTGTGACCTAAAAGGCTTAGTCACACTCCCCTGGGTCTGGATGCCATGAGATCCAGGAATATCTCCTGACTGGAACCGCTATTCACTCGATGGCCTTGGCGTAGGTGAACTTGCTGACGATTGAGAATTTCTCCAAAAATTGTTTTTAGACCAGCTATTTCCCCAATTACCACCTTGGTATTGACTGTTATTTTGATCTGTGGACCTATCTCTCTAAGCTTCCCTTTATTTTCCCCTTACCTCAGCTATCCTCTTCTTTTGCTCTTTTATATACTGCATATAAATGAATAACCTGGAGAAATCCATATCTTTATTTTGTATCTCTCCTTTGTATTCTAATACCAGATCATTCGAGAGATCGAATGCAAATTTTCTCATGCAAGCTCTCATGTTACCTGCTAAATTTGGAGCATAATGAGATAACTGGGTGAACTTTAATGTATACTCTTTTACACTCATCTTCCCTTACATTAGATTCACGAATTCTTTAGCCTTTGCTTTCCTTAATTCCTGGGGAATAAAGCAATCTAGGAAGGCCTCTACGTACTCACCCCACAGAGAAGGCTCAGAATCACTACACTTCGAATCCTCCCATTCATTAGACCACTGATTGGCCACATCCTTCAACTGATAGGCTGCCAACTCAACTTCTTCAACCTCATTCGCATGCATAACTCTGAAATTTTTCTCCAGTTCATCAATAAACCCTTAGGGGTCTTCTTCAAACTTCGTCCTAGTAAACATAGGTGGGTTCAAAATCATGAATTAACCAACTCGTGTAACCTCAGATGAACCAGACACAGAACTTACATCTTCAGACCAATGGGTCTAAGAGGCCACTAGCTGAGCAATCATATAGATGGACTGTCAGAACTCAACATTTGAAACTTCGCTCTGAGAAGGTTGGGAATGGTTAAAACTAGTCTGTGGAGCCTAAGGTGGACTAGTCAAAACTGGAGGAACTCCCAGAGTAGCAACGAAATTTGGGGTATGAGCTCTATTACTGGTTCGCATCCTTGACTTAGACGAACATCCTCGACTTGGGAATTCTATTTGTTGGATCTACGGGAAGGCATGGTAACTTTCTGAAATATATAAAATCATTGATTAGAGAATATTCAGACTTTATAACATGAACTAAATCAGAAAAAGAAGAGAGACATTCCTTAATATCTTATAGCCTTCTGTTTATAAGTGTGGCGCGCAATACACCTATTAATAGGACCCTACTCGACATAATTTTGTAGATACCCTGGGACCATGAATCTGCTCTGATACCAACTTTGTCATGACCTGAATTGAGGCCCTGGCCATAATGAGAATCACAAACCATGAAGGTACGAGAGCCTATCTCTAACTGGCAATCATATACACAATTCATATACTATAAGGAATTGTGGAAAATAAATAAAAACATGGTCACTTTAATATCTCAAAAGGTTAATGCAGATATAAGTTTAATAAAACTCAAACCATCTAATAAATTTCTATAAAATCTCTACTACGACTGAATACAACAATCTATTTGAAATCGGGACAAAGCCCCCGGTCAGAACATGAACTAACAATAATGAAATTAACATAAGTAAACAAGAAGCCTTCCAAAGTAAGGGAGGCTCACCAACTATGAATGCCTGACATCAATCTATTGTTTAGCAGGACCGCTAGACTGGGCCTCAAAACCTGAAATATAGGGGGTCAATACAAAATATACTGGTATGTGAAACAACCCAAAATAACATTTTTTAATATAATATAATGAGAGCATTTTATAAGACAATGAATATAATTCATAAGTGAAAACACATGGGCATACTGAAATGAATTTTAAAAACTCTTGGAAATTATGACTCACTTTCTATTTTTTAATAAGCTAGATGGTACACCCTATAATTTGATCATCCCATGGGTTATATGGAATCCTCCCTTGACTTGGTGGCAAAGCCCCCAGCCCAAGTTTGTTGCAAGGGTTGGAGCATCGGTATGGGAGACATGCCAATCCATAAAGTAGGGTGCCATAATTCCCAATCATAATAGTATGTGATGGTAGGGTACAACTTCACAAAGCATGGATCCTAACCATAGTCCCATGTTGGGATGACATAAATTAAGGCACACAAAACCACAGAGAATGGTGCTAAAAATCTCGAGTTGGCAAATCATGGTTCCCAGCATTGAGTCTCTTGACTCATTCTTTCTTTGGGTAACCATATAACTCTCTTAAGCCCAACTTTTAGTTCTTTAAAAACATTCATCACTTATTCTGTTAAGGGCATACTATCATCTGGTATCGTCATTCCCTGACTTGCAAGTCAATATCATATCAAATTCACACCCTATCATATTCAATACATCCATATGACTACCCAAGATTCATAACACCACAATAGAGTCATCACTTTGAAATCTCAAGAAAACTTAGGCATTTATCCCCTCTTTACAAGATTCAAAACATGTGGTGATCATATCAATTTATTCAATCACATACATTCTTTTTCTTTAATGGAAGAATATAGATATAGTAAGAAACTCCCTTCCATCATATATAAACCATGTCAAACACCATGATTATGAGAGTCTCACTTTCAAATCTTAATGCGTGCATTCCAAATCATTCATAATGAAAATATGAACTTTAGTTCACAACAAGAGAGGGAATTCATGCTCATGCTCTCCATTAACTTTACAAACACACAAAATCATATATATATATATATATATATGTATGTATATATATATGTATGTATATATATATATATAGTTATAATTCAATTTCCATGAAAAATGATACAAGACAATATATATTTTCTTCAAAACAATCCCATGATGTATACTTTTCGAAAACAATATCGAATACTTCATTATAAAACAAAACTGGGGATCTTTAATCTTGATAAAACATTTAAACTAATGCCTAAGGTTTTTAGAGTAGTCCCACATACCTTAATTTCCATGATTTGATGAATGGAACCGTATTCTTCAGAAATCTTTACTTGAAAGGCTTGAATTCTTAATCTTTGAGAAGAAGAATTGAATCTTGTTCTAGGGTGGTGGTTAGGGTTTTTATTTGAGAGAAAGATTGAATAATAGAGTGTATTATGCTTTTTAGGGGCTGAAATTAAGTATTATAGTCGTATTTGGGTGAGGAAAAGTGACAAAAGTGCCCCTAGACCCTTTAGAAACTACAATAGTATGTGGAACAGTTTCGTAACAGGGTGGCCATTGCATCATGTTGAATCGCTAATTGTGTCGATGACCAACATGTTACGTCAGCTTACTACCTCTCACAAAAAATGCCATGACTTTTTGCTCGAGAGTCATATTAAGAAGAAATTGGTATATTGGAAAGCTAATTCAATTATGTACAATTTGGTGGGCCTGGAGATGAAAAATTCTACTTATATAAAAAGTTATACACATTTAAATTTGATCCTTGTAGACATGTACGTGTATAGACTAGAACCTAATGATTCTTTTTTTTTTTTTATATATATGTATGATGATAAAATACCTTTGAAAATTAATTGAGGTCACAAATATCTCCTAACTCAAAGACAAGTTGAGAACACTTCTATCGATTAAGTTTTAGTAAATGCTCTAACTTGGGTCAAATTTTAAAGACCATTACTCCCTATAAATAATTAGTTACATGGAATAACATATACCAAAATAAATATCTTCGAGTCCTCTTTCCAACTCAACTGGTTTCACCTTAATCTCAATATTGGAGTAAAAAGTTATGCTTATTTTAATTTGAAGTATCTGTCTGTCAACTAAGTGTTGACTATGCTGATAAGCCATCACTTTGGTAATGACTAAAGCTGACGAGCCATCAACTAAGTGATGAGCCACCAACTCTAGTCATTAGCCTAGTATATTAAGGGGGAAATTCCAGCCTGAAAGTGACGATTTAGGTGATGAGCCGTCACCTAAATTACGGGCCATCACCCTTGGTCATCAACTCAAGAAATTCAGTGATTTTGTTGGTTTCCCTAGGGGTATTTTAGTATTTTCCTCACCCTAAATTTTTTCTACACGATTTAAATCATCAAAAATATGTTATAATCCATCTTCTATCAGTTTTTTTTATTATTATTATTATTATTATTATTATTATCAGTGCTCACAGTAGGTACCAGCTAATGGGTTATCTTATGATCACTTCTGATCGTAAGCACCATTGTTGCGACTAGGTGGTAACCTCAAGTTTTAAAAACCTCGTAGATCCAAATTTATAAGTAATACAATAGTGAAAAATGATTCAGAGCCTATGACGGAGTATAAATAAAATCAGAATCTATGATAAACTGACTAAAGGGTTGATGGTAGATACCATGAATGCCCAAGAAAATCCAAATAGAGCATAGGATGCCTTATTCTTCTCATTTGATACTTCCTGCTGCTTCTTTAGGTCACTTTTCTGCTTTATATAGTCTATGGTCAATTGAAATGTGTAATACCCCAAATTTTTCTCTAGCTAATTTCATCCCAAGAATGCCTAGTATTATCTTCTAAATTGAATGATGATTATTTCATGAGGAATTTTCAATATATTCATTTTTTCTCATGTGGTAAATTCAATAAGCTTTCCATCGATATAACAATTGCCAAAATCTGATAACCGGGTAAGAAGTTATGACTATTTCAAGTTGCCATCATAAAACAGTGCAATATTGGTCAGTGACGCACCGTGCCACAAGTTAAAATGGCAATTTTCCATTTCCAGTGTCTCAGCATGATTTCCTATACATTGCAAAAAAGTTCTAGGTCAGAAAAAAGGGGCAACGCGATGGCTCCGCGTTGCACCATCCCTCAATTTTCTAATTGTCAAAATCTAGTGATACGGTGCAATAGCGCCGCGTCGCACCAGGGGTCCAATTCGGAAAATTTTACTTAAATTAAATGACGCGTCCAAGGTTAAAAGGGTCAGCTTCCCACACCTATTTAAGCCCTTTAACACGTGATTTAGCCACTTTTCACCCAAAATACACTAGTTTCTCTCAAAAAGCTCTCAAGAACAACCTAGGGCTTTTCATAAAAGATTCAATTTCAAGAAAGTTTCACCGTCAATCTTCACGAAATTACTAACTAAGGTATGCATTGTGTTCATTAATGGATTGCTTCCATCCATGGAGCTCAAGAACCTTGTTTTATCTATAAATCATGGTATTTATATTGTGGGTTATTTGTAATCATGTTGTTGACGTTGATTGATTTCATAATTGGAATCTTTGTATGTTTATCATGATATTATGTTAATATGGAAGATAAAATCCTTGAATTTAGTTACTTATGATGTGTAATTTTATGAATTCACTTATGCCCTAAGTTGTGCATGCAAGGTGGTTGATAAAATGCTTGAAACAGTAGAAATCATTCTTTATAGCTCAAGACATAAACTAAATGTGACATGCTTGTCATCCTCCTATGTTTAAATGGTTTCTATGCTATCTTTGTGAAATGTGTATGTTGTCGGAATGCCCATGATATTAGAAGATGAGATTATGATATGATTATCATCATTCTCATCCATGTTAGATAGTATGATAACCCTGTACTTCATGAAATCCACAACTTATTAAATTATGTATTGTTGATGTGGGTTTTGTACTTGATAAAGTCATGCTTCGTCAGTTTTCTTCTATCGAGTCCTGGGGGTACTTATACATAAAAAATATAGCTGTGTGCCTAAAATAAATGTCATATTTCAAGATACTCTCAGTCAAGCCATGTTCAGAAGAGTTCAATCTGTCTCAAGAGTCAGGAAAAACTTAGTAATCTCAGTAATCTTAGTTAGTTATCAGATCTCATTAATATTTCACCAGTCAATGAAATTCAGCTAATTTAGTTAATTCAATTCAGTTCAGTAACCCATGTTCAGAGTCTAATTAGATGGGAGTGGGAATTAGCACCGAGTGAACCCAAGGATGGGGACACACACTGTCAGATAAGGGTGTGATCCTTAGAAGTCATCCTTGTATTTAAGAACTATGTAGCCAACGTAGATTGAGACATCAACATTGTCTGGTGAGGGTTGATGAGGTGGATAAGAACTATCAGATAAGGGCCCTACCATTCTCTTTTGGAGACACTATCAGATGATGGTCACCCACAGCTTGTCCTTACCAGTGGCACAGTATTGATACCCTTCAAATTGGGGTTATAGATTGGATCCAAACTCAGCTATAATGGTGTATTAGGGGCATGTCAATTAAATAACTAACTTCCACAATTTCAATATCAGTCTTAGTAAAAGAACTCAGATAGTTCTTTAGATTTTAGGACTGTCAGATACAGTCAACTCAGATACAGTGCAGAACTTAGATAGTTCTATCAGATTCAGGACTGTCAGCTACAGTCACCCATGTTATTAGTAATACTAGTTATCAGTACGTCATGTTATCAGTATTCAATTATCAGTAATCATGTTATCACGGTATTAGTATTTGTTATTATGTCTCATGAATATATGCTCACGCTCATGATAGTCAGTCAGTTATTATTATTGGTCATGCATATGAACCCCATGCATTTAGCCTACCTCACATGCATACCTATAAATTCAGTCGTACTGATTCATTCGCGCTATGGTGTCTTATACCATAGGTTCAGAGACATAAGCTCTAGAGTAACAGTAGATTCCAGACATCAGCAGTCAAAGCTAGAAGTGAGTCCTCATCCTTCGAGGACATAATTATTTCTTTATTATCTCATTAATTAGTTTATTAGTTGGAATTAGTTGGAGGCATGTCCTCTCAACTCCTTACTCATTCTGATAGTCATCTTTTGAGGCTCTCCAGACTATCATGTTTTAGACATTAGTATTTTCAATTTTGTTTTGGGTATTCTATAACCCCACGTAGATGTTATATTATTCGGATTATGTCCAGTATTGAACCTTATCACCTTTCAGTTCATGTTTCTATATTATTCAGTATTTTATGCAGTATACTGATACAAATATCAGTCATGGGTTAGTTTGTGGTCCTTAGAGGTCATGAGACCGTGTAGCATTTTGGGTACCAGATTTGCAGCGTTACAAACTTGGTATCAGAGCCTAAGGTTCAATAGAGTCCCAGGAAGTCTGAATCCTGCATCTAGTAGAATCTTGTATATGAGTGTGTTGCACGAAAAATTTATGTATAGGAGGCTATAAGATGTTTTAGGAAATAGTTTCCCTTCTTTCAGTATTCACGTCATGCTAGTGAGCATAATCATAAGTCAATCTCTCAATCTAATCCGCTTTTTCTCTTTATTTCAGAACAGCCTCTCAAGAGAAGAACCAAACTTGTCCAACAAAATCCCTTGGACGAATATGCATCTCATGTGGAGTTCAGGGCCATATTCACTACTCTTGTTCAGTTAGTTGCTGCTCAGAATGAAGAACCAGCTGTTATTTTGGCCAACCCAATTGCCAATTCAGCTGCCACCAAAATTTGGGACTTCACCCAAATAAATCCTCAAACCTATCTTGGGTCTAAGACAGACAAGGACCCTCAAGAATTCCTAATTCTAAGATTAGAAGAAGAAGGTGATAGAAATCATGGGGGTGACTACTATTGAGAGTGCTGAGTTAGCTACATATCAATTACAAGATGTTGCTCACACTTGGTTCAAACAGTGGAAGTCAGAAAGGGCAGATAATGCAGGGTCAGTTGAGTGGAAGGAGTTTGCATTTGCATTTTTTGATAGATTATTTACCCTAGAGCTTAGAGAAGCTAAGCCGCTAGAATTCATCAACCTCATACAGGGAAATATGATGGTGAAAGAGTATTCTCTTAAGTTTACTCAATTAGCTAGATATGCTCCTCATGTGGTTGCAGATAGTAGGGTAAGGATGAGTAAGTTTGTTTCAGGGGTGAATGATAGCATGGTTAATGAGTGCAGATCTTCCATGATGAATAGTAACATGACTTTAGACAAACTTATGACCCATGATCAGTAGATAGAGGAGCAAAAGATTAAGATAAGGGAGAAGCAGAATAAAAGAGCAATGACAGGTAGTTTTAACTTTGCTCAGGCAAAATCAGAAGGAGGAAACTGTTCTCAGTTTCATCCTAAGTCATCAGTCCCAGCTCCTTCTTCAGCCAGTGCTCCAATTCCTAAGTTTAGAGACGGCAATAGAGATAGAGCGCTAGGCTCTAAGTCTTAGGGCAGTGTTAGCGATGCTTGAACTAATCCCCTTTGACAGACTTATGGTAAGAACTATAAGGGTATGTACAGAGCTTGCATCGATATCTGGTTTGGTTATGGAAATCCTAGACATAGCGTCAGAGACTATTCTCAGTTAGGTTACCAGAGTCATCTCCGCTCCTCAATTCAGTTCGATTTCCCAAATCAGCAGGGTGCCACCTCCAGTGCTACTAGTGGGCAACGCCCAAATTGACTGTATGCTCTTCATTCCCAACAAGATTAGGAAAATTCTCCTGATGTCATTACTGGTATGTTATAGATCTTTTATGTGCATATTTATACTTTGCTAGATTCAGGTGCTTCCTTGTCTTTTGTCACTCCTTACATAGCAGTTGATTTTGGAGACAGTCCCAAAATTCTAGTAGATCCTTTTTTAGTCTCTACCCCAGTGGGTAAAACATCATAGATCGGCGAGTATACAGGAACTGCCCGGTTATTATATTTTAAAAAGTTACTTCAACAGACTTAGTCGAATTAGAGATGACTAATTTTGATGTCATTCTCAGAATGGATTGGCTTCATTCCTGCTATGCCACAGTCGACTGTACAAGTAGATTAGTCTAGTTTTAGTTCCCAAATGAACCCATCCTTAAGTAGAAGGGTAGTGTATCCACTTTCAGAGGTCTGCTTATTTCATACCTTCGGGCAAGGAAATTGATATTTAAGGGATATATCTATCATCTTGTTCATGTTAAGGATTCCAGTTTTGAGACTCTCGGTCTTAAATCAGTCCTAGTTGTAAAAGAATATTCAGATGTCTTTCCTAAAGATCTTCCAGGAATTCCTCTTGAAAGGGAAATAAACTTCGACATTGACCTTCTTCCAGATACTCAGCCTATCTCTATTCTGCCATACAGAATGGCACCAGTAGAACTCAGAGAATTAAAAGTGCAGTTGAAGGATCTCTTAGATAAGGTATTCATCAAACCCAATATTTCCCCATAGGGCGCGCTAGTATTATTCATGATCAAGAAAGACCGTTCTCTCAAAATATGTATAGACTACTGGTAACTCAATAAGGTTACGGTCAAGAACAAGTATCCTTTTCCCAGAATCAATGACTTCTTTTAACAACTTCAAGGTACTGGCTATTTCTCTAAGATAGACCTCAGATCCGGCTATCATCAGCTCAGATTTAGGGAATGTGACATTCTGAAAATAGCTTTCTATACTCGGTATGGTCACTTCAAATTCTTAATTATGTTCTTTGGTCTTACCAATGCCTCAGCCGATTTCATGGACCTGATGAAACATGTGTTCAAGCAGTACTTAGACATGTTCATCATAGTCTTCATAGATGATATTCTCTTCCATTCCCACAGTAAACATGATCATGCAGAGTATCTCAAAACAGTACTTCAGACTCTCTGAGATCATCAGTTATTCGCCAAATTTAGTAAGTGAAAATTTTGGCTAAGGTTAGTAGCATTTCTTAGTCATATCGTTTTTGGTGATGGCATTAGAGAGGATCCTCAAAATACTGAAGCAGTAAGAAACTCGCCTCGCCCTATCTCTCTATCAAATATTAGGAGTTTTTTGGGTTTGGCTGGCTATTACAGATGGTTTGTTGAGGGTTTTTCTTCTATTGGATCCTCTATGTCCAGATTGACTAAGAAGAAAGTCAAGTTTCATAGGTCAGATCCTTGCGAGAAGAGTTTTTAGGAGTTGAAGACTCGATTCACCTTAGCTAGAGTTTTATCCCATCTAGATGGTTCAGATAGTTTCTCAGTCTATTGTAATGCATCCAGAGTGGGTTTAGGTTGTGTCCTTATATAGCATGGTAAGGTCATAGCCTACGCCTCCAGACAACTTAAACACTATGAGAAGAATTATCCTACTCATGATCTTTAGTTAGCAGCTGTAGTATTTGCCTTGAAGATTTGGAGGCATTATCTATACGGTGTTTATGTAGATGTGTTAATAGATCTTAAGATCCTTCAGTATATCTTTTCTCTGAAAGATTTCAATCTTTATCAGAGAAGGTGGTTAGAGCTCTTAAAATATTATGACATTAGTGTCCTTTATCATCCAGGCAAGACCAATGTATTGGCTGATGCCCTTAGTAGACTACCTAAGGATAGTGTTGCTCATGTTGAAGACAGTAACAAGATGTTAGCTCAGGAAGTCCATCGGCTCACCAGACTAGGCGTTCACTTAGTCGATTCTTTAGAAGGTGGTGTATGCATTCAGAGTAGTTCAAAATCATCTCTAGTTTTTGAGGTGAAAGAAAAGAAAGATAGAGATCCCAGCATTGTCAAGTTGAAAAAGTCAGTTCAAGATCAAAAAATGGAGGTTTTATACCAAGGGGGAGAAGGAATTTTACGTTGTCAGGGTCATCTCTGTGTTTTAGGTATAGATGACTTAAGGCAGCGAATTCTTGCAGAGGTACAAGGTGCGCGCTACTCTATTTATCTAGGGTCCACTAAGATGTACCGTGACTTGCGGGAGATCTATTGGTGAAGTGGGATGAAGAAATATGTTGCAGAGTTTGTGGTTAAGTGCTCTACATGTCAGCAGGTTAAGATAGAGCATCAGAAGCCTAGTGGTCCTATCCAGAGTTTATTATTTCTACTTAGAAGTGGGAAGAAGTGAACATGGACTTTGTGACGGTTTTACTTCAAACTCATTATCAATATGATTCAGTCTGGGTCATTGTAGACAGAATAGCCAAATTATCTCATTTCCTTCTAGTTCATACCTCTTATTCAGCCGAGGATTATGCCAGACTCTACATTGTAGAGTTTGTCAGATTACACGGTGTTTCGTTGTCCATTATCTCAGACAGAGGTACCTAGTTTGCCTCACACTTTTGGAAAGAATTTCAAAAGGGTTTTGGTACCCAAGTTCATATTAGTACAACCTTTCATCCTCGGACAGATGATCAAACATAAAAGGACCATTCAGACTCTAGAAGATATGCTAAGAGTGGGTGCAATTGATTTTTAGGGTAGTTGGGATGAGCAAGTGCCTTTGATTGAGTTTGCATAAAATAGAAGCTATCATTTTAGTATTTGTATGGATCCATTTGAAGATATCTACGGTAGGATATATAGATCTTCAATCGGTTGGTTCAAAGTTAGTGAGGCCTCAATCATAGGGCTTGACTTAGTATTCCATGCCCTAGAAAAAATCCAGTTCATTAGAGAAAGACTCCAAGCTTCTTAAAGCCAATAGAAGTTTTATTCAGATGTTCATAGAAAGGATCTCGAGTTCGAGATTGGTGATCATATCTATCTAAAGATCTCTCCCATGAAGGGAGTGAAGCGGTTCGGAAAGAAGGGAAAACTTAGTCCTCGATATGTCGGTCTCTTTAAAATTCTCAATCGCTTTGGCAAAGTAGCTTATGAGCTCGAATTGCCTTTGGATGTAGCCTCAGTTCATCAAGTTTTCCATGTCTCTTTGCTTAAGAAGTGCATAGGTGACCCAACAATTGTAATCCCTATTCAGAGCATCGATGTTCAGAATAGCCTCTTTTACGAAGAGATCCTAGTCGAAATCCTAGAATATCGGACTCATAAACTTAGGAACAAAGAAGTCCCTCTAGTCAAAGTTCTTTGGAAAAATCAGTCCGCTAAGGGAGCTACTTGGAAAGCATAAGCAGACATACGTACCAAGTATCTTCACCTCTTCTCCGCCAACTCAGATCAAGCTCAAGGTAATAGTTCTCCTTAAGCTTACTTAGTTTTATGTTCAGTGATCATCATAAACTTGGTATCAAGTACCATTGTATATTCAGTCATGTATTCATGTATTAGTTCAGTTATATAATTATGCATCAGACATGCATTCTCATTGTGAAAAAACTTAGTTCCTCAAAACACTTAGTCATGCATTCATGAATAAGTTACACATGCATCAGATATGCATGTTCAGTATGTTATGTTCAGCTTATCAGTCATGTCAGTCATGATATCATGTTCTAGTTATTTATGTTCAGTATGTACGTTAGTTTATGTTCTTTCCCTCACTCTCAGTATCATTCGAGGATAAATGTTTCCAAGGAGGAGATATTGTAATACCTCAAATTTTTCCCTAGCTAATTTTGTTCCAAGAATGCCTAATATTAGTTTCTAAATTGAATGATTATTATTCCATGAGGAATTTTTGGAGATTTTCACTTATTTTCATATGGGAAATTCAATAAGCTTTCCATCAATATAAAATTTGCCTAAATCCGATAATCGAGTAAGAAGTTATGAATATTTCAAGTTCCCATCATAAAACAACGCCATATTGGTCAGTGGCGCGCCGTGTCACAAGTTAAAATGACAATTGTCCTTTTACAGTGTCTCAACGTGATTTCTTTTGCGTCGCACCAAATTTTTAGGTCTCAAAAGAAGGTGCAATGCGATGGCTCCGTATCGCGCCATCCCTCAATTTCCCTATTGTCAAAATCCATTGACACGACATGATAGCACCGCGTCGTGCTAGGGGTCCAATTCGGAAAATTTTACTGAAATTAATTGATGCATCCAGGGTTAAAAAGGTCAACTTTCCACCCCTATTTAAGCCCTTTAACACGTGTTTCAGCCACTTTTCACCCAAAATACACTAGTTTCTCTGAAAAACCTCTCAAGAACAACCTAGGGCTTTTCATAGAAGATTCAATTTCAAGAAAGTTTCACCGTCAATCTTCACAAAATCATGAACTAAGGTATGCATTGTGTTGATTCATGGATTTCTTCAATCCATGAATCGTAAGAACCTTGTTTTATCTATAAATCATGGTATTTATGTTGTGGGTTATTTGTAATCTTGTTGTTGACGTTGATTAATTTCAAAGTTGGAATCTTTGTGTGTTTTTTATGATATTATGTTAACATGCAAGATAAAATCCATGAATTTAGTTGGTTATGATGCATAAGTTGATGAATTCACTTATGCCCTAAGTTGTGCATGCAAGGTGGTTGATAAAATGCTTGAAAGAGTAGAAATCATGCTTTATAGCTCAAGACATAAACTAAATATGACATTCTTGTTATCCTCCTATGTTTAAATGGTTTCCATGCTATCATTGTGAAATATGTATGTTGTCGGAATGCCCATGATATTAGAAGATGAGATTATGATATGATTATCAGCATTCTCATCCATGTTAGATAGTATGATAACCCTGTACTTCATGAAATCCACAACTTATTAAATTATGTATTGTTGATGTGGGTCTTTTACTCGATAAAGTCATGCTTCATTAGTTTCCTTCTATTGAGTCCTGGGGTTAATTGTACCTGAAAAATATAGTTGTGTGCCTATAATAAGTGTCATCTTTCAAAATACTCTCAGTCAAGCCATGTTCAATAGAATTCAATCAGTCTCAAGACTCAGGAAAAACTCAGCAATCTCAGTAATCTCAGTCAATCATTAGATCTCAGTAATATTTTATTTGTCAATGGAATTCAGCTAATTCAGTTAATTTAGTTCAGTTCAGTAACCCATGTTCAAAGTCTAATAAGATGGGAGTAGGAATTAGTTCTGAGTGAACCCAAGGATGGGGACACACACTGTCAGATAAAGGTGTGATCCTTAGAAGTCATCCTTGCATTCCACAACTATGTAGTTAGCATAGGTTCAGACATCAACACTATCCAGTGAAGGTTGATGGGGTGGGTAAGCACTGTCAGATAAGGGCCCCACCATTCTTTTTTGGAGACACTATTAGATGAGGGTTACCCACAACTTGTCCTTACCAGTGGCGAGATATTGACACCTTCCAATTAGGGTTATAGATTGGACCCCAACTTAGCCATAATGGCGTATTAAGGTCATGTCGATTAAATAACTACTTTCCACAGTTTTAGTATAAGTTTCAATAAAATACCTCAGATAGTTCTTTAATTTTCAGGACTGTTAGATACAGTCAACTCAGATACAGTGCAAAACTCAGATAGTTCCCTCATATTCAGGACTGTCATCTACAGTCACCCATGTTATAAGTTATACCAGTTATCAGTATTTTATGGTATCATTATTTAGTTATTAGTAATCATGTTATCGCGGTATTAGTGTCAGTTATTATGTCTCATACATGTATTTTCACGCTCATGATAGTCAGTCAGTTATTATTATTGTTCATGCATATAAACCCCATGCATTTATTCTACCTCACATGCATACCAGTACATTCAGTCGTAATGACTCATTCTCTCTATGGTGTATTATACCATAGGTTCAGAGACACAAGCTCTAGAGCAACAATAGATTCCAGACATCAGCAGTCAGAGCTTAGTGAGTCCTCATCCTTCGAGGATATAATTATTTCTTTATTATCTCATTAATTAGGTTATTAGTTGGAGTTAGTTGGGGACATGTCCCATTAACTCCTTACTTATTCAGAAAGTCATGTTTAGAGGCTCTCCAGACTATCATGTTCCAGACATTAGTATTTTCAATTTTGTTCAGGGTATTCTATTACCCACGTATTTGTTATATTATTCAGATTATGTCCAGTATTAAACCTTATGGCCTTTCAGTTCATGTTTCCACATTATTCAGTATTTTATGCAATATACAGGTACAAATATCACTCATGGGTTAGCTTGTGGTCCTTCAGGTTCATGAGCACCATGTAGCATTTTAGGTACCAGATTCGGGAAATTACAAAATGTCTCTTTTCCCCACAGATAACTCTCGAAGAAACTCAAAGAATCCACCATCCGAATAAGTTTTCTGTCGACAACCTTTGTCAAATTTCTTCAAGAAACATGGTGTGCAAGAAATACAATAAACAACATTTAAACATCTGATCCTCGTTCAACTTATTTCCTCTAAAAAACTGTTAGAAGTTGGCTGCCATAATATTTTTGTTTTTCGTCACCTTAAAGGAAAAACGCTCTCCTTTATCTAACACCTTATTCAATTTTGATTCACTGGGGTATGATGAGAAGTTCAACCCCGGGATCAAACAAAATTCTTTTAAGCCAAAACAAGTAGGCTTATTTTTCACACAAAATCACATCTCATGACACATCTTATCGTTCTTGACACATTGCAGCAACAAATAATGGACCATCTGCCCATTGAATTTAAGATGTTGTGGCATGTTTCTTAAGTGTCCAAAACTGAACCACTTGAATCTTTTCTTAAAATTTTAGTTGACAAGAATTTTCTTAAATTCTCGTTATGTATCCATTCTTGATATAACCAATATCTTTGGTGGGAAAGATCCAACCTCTACGATTATAGTTCAAAGGTCATACCGCTCCACAGAAATGTACCTTGAATAAAATGGCACGAACAAGGGATCATTATCTCCATCAATACTATTTTTTTCACTACCATCATCCCTTCACCATCATCTCTACCATTGCCCTCAACAACATCATCACTAGACTCATTGACATATCAAATTATCTTTTTTAACTCCTAATCTGATTCCGACTCTTCCACTTCAGTTTTCTTCCCTCTTGAGGGATTGTTAACTGCCTCATTTCTTCTTTTTCTATTGTTGGAAGAAGAACCAGGCGCGGTACCAACTGTACATTTAACACCAACTCTTTTTTTTTTTACCCATTTTTAATAGAATCTACACCTAAAAATAATTCTACCATTGTCAATTTATAGAACACAAGTCTATTAACAGAAATAATTCAATGCTCAAATGAAAAAGCCAAAATAACTAAGAATTACCCCACCGTTAAACAATTTCACTACACAAAAATACCAGAACTGAACCAAAATTCAACAACGTGATAAACAAAAAATTTTCAATCAAATATGCGGTATCAAAACTCAGCTATTGCTACAAATCAAACTAATGAAATATTAATCTTTCAATTTTCACTATTTCATCAATCATATTTTAAAATAATTTCATACATCTAAAAATTAATTTCAATCTAGGATATTGTTACTTTATTGACCACAAGTCTACGAACAGAAATAGGTGGCTTTGAGCTAAAAGTGACAAAAAGAGTTTGAAAATGAGGTGTAGGTGACTCAAGTCTTAATAATTGAGTGGAGGTGACAATTACTTTATTATTGATTAAGAAAATTGGATAAATTTGAAAATAACCCACAAGTTTTTAAATTTACACTTTGATCTAAATGTTAGTTAATATAACGGGAAATAAAGTAAAAAAAGATGTGTTTCTCTCTCTTATCATCTGTTGTTGTTTTCTCTCTCTTCAAAATTTTTGTTGTTCATTGTTGCTACTGCTTTATTCATTATCTTCCGCTTCATTATCATCATCTTCTACTTCATTATCATCTTAATCTTCTTCTTGTTGGCCATTGTTGTTTTACTACTACTGTTGCTACTTGACCAATTTTTTAGGAGAAATTTTGTTTCGTACATCACTTTCAATTTGTTATTACTTCATAGGTGACTTTGGGAAGTAAAAGTATGATTTTTAATTGAATTTGTCATCTGGGTACATTGCTACTGCCATTTTTTCAATAATGGATATAATATAAAAGCCCACAATTTAAACAAACCACTCAGTCTATTACAATAGAAGACTCATATGTTGAATTTATGTTTATGGTCCTATAGTGCCCGTAACACGAATCAAAAAGATGGGTAATCTGTTGTAACAGACAAGTTATCTGTTGCAACAAACTAGTTATTTATTGAAACATATTAGTCATCTGTTGCAATAGAATATTTATTTGTTGCAACAGACTATTTATCTGTTGTAACAGATAATTGTTTTGTTGCAACAGATGAGAAATCTATTTGGAAAACACAATACAGCTCCTGCCACAAGCCTAACAGATAACCAATATGTTTCAACTCTTGCTATTTCTATTGGATTCAAATTATTCCTTAATAGTTGACATGTTTATTGAGAAGAAGAAAGACATAATGAAAATTAAATAAGAATTAAAACGTCAAAGTCGATCAAACATAATTTTTTTTTTAAAAAAACAAATAAAAATACATAGGATAAAAGAAAAAAAATCAAATTATTATTATTATTATTATTATTATTATTATTATTATTATTATTTCCAGTAGACCAATCTTCAACCGGCAGCAGCAAGACCCTTCTTAGCTTGCGAATCTCCCGGAGCATCCTTGCTCACGGTGGCCAACTCCTACTATAGGTCATGAACCTATTTTCGAATTTCCCACATGGTGTCTTATAGAAAAGCAACGTCCCACACTGGATCTACAATATCTAGAACACACATGAATAGACAAAAAAACATAAAAACAGAAGTAAAAAAAGAATCTGAATGTAATACAACATACAATTGGATATATTTATAGAAAAAGTAAGGAAAAAACTTACCTGAGTCAAGGAAGAGAAAGTGGTTGAAGGTGTAATATGAAAGAAAAGATGCAAGAAACAAATAAAGTGTAATAGAATGAACGAGTAAAGAGGGAACTATTTATAGAGGATTGAATTTGAATTAGTTAGACAAAAAGGCATGACTGTTTACCTCCATTTATTAATTACATACAAACTGGTGACTTTTTGATTATTGTGAAAAGTTATGACTTAATTAAATCAAGACATTGGCTGAATTTTTGATTATTGTGATAATTTATGACTTTTTGGCTTATTATTATTGATTAGTTCTTTTCAATAACCATTTTTATTTAGCTGTGACACTAGATTCTATATCTGTTGCATCAGATAACCCATCAGTGACAATAAATATACCATCTGTTGCAACAATCGATAATCTGTTGTATCAGATAATCTATCTGATGCAACATATAATCTATTTCAATAATCTTCATATCATTAATCCAAATTTGGTGACTTTTTTATTTTATAAATTATAAAATAGATTTTAAAACAAAAATAGCGAAAAGTCATCACTACTTGTTGCCTATATAACATTAACATCAATTATTCAAATTAAATAACCACTTTTACGATTATAAATTGTGTTTACCATTTATTTCCTTATTGTATTTTATGAAAAGAAATGACTTCATTAAATCAAGCTGGTGAGTTTTTTTATTATTGTGACAAGTCATGAATTTTAAGCTTATTATTATTAATTAGTTATTAAATTTAAATAACCTTTTTCTTAATTAAAAAATTGAAAACTCCTCACATTTTCAATAATCGTTTCTTTAATAAAATTATAACCATTGTTATTGAGTTGTGGCAACAGATTGTATATCCGTTGCAAAAAATCGACCATCTATTTTAGGAGTTTTTTTGATTTCTTCTAGTAGCTGATTCATCAGTCGCAACAGATCAGGAATTTGATGCATCAACTGTTTTAAATGTGTTAGACAAAAAGTCACGACTGTTCACCTTTTTTTTTTAACAATCATCATATACCTTAATTAATTCAATGTTATGAATTTTTATTATATAATAAATAAATAATTTAAAAAATAAATTTAAAAATAAAAATGGTGAATAGTCACGATCAGTTATTAAAATTAAATAACCATTCTTTTACGGTTATAAATTGTGTTTATCATTTATTTCCTTATTATTTATTTATGAACCATTTTTCATATTAAATAATCTAAAAGTCATGACTTTTCACCCTCTCAATAATAATAACCCTTTTTTTTTATTAATAACCGCATGTTGCAACATATGATCCATCTGTCGCAACAGATTAACCATCTGTTGCAACATAGGTTCATTCGTTGCCACAAATGCTCAATCCCTACCTCTAACCGTCGACATGTTGAGAATTAGAAATAGACAAAATGAAAATTACATATTAAATAAGAATTAAAAATCCAATGTCAACCAACCATAGATTTTGGAATCCATTAAACACAAATATATATAATAAAAAAAAATTACCCTTGGGTAGATACGATATAAAAAAAGAAAATACATACACTAAAAGAAAAACTATAAGCTAATTATTATTACTATTATTATTATCATCATCATTATTGTTATTATTAGTATACTTATTATAGTCAACTGGCCAATCGTCATCCGGCAGCAGCAGGACCCTTCTCAACCTTGCTCAACTTCCTCCGGAGTTCATGAATCTACCTTTCAAGTTTCCGCAAGGACTCGAGATGAATTACCTTGTACAAATCTGTATCAGCCATATCTAGAAGTGGAATAGAATGAATGAATAAAGAGGGACCTATTTATAAAGGATTGAATTCGAATAGGTTAGTCAAAAATCCACGATTGTTCACCTCTTTTTTTAATAATTACATCCCTTAATTAAATAAAACTGGTGACTTTTCAAATGTGTAAATTTAAAAAATGGATCTAAATACAATATTTTATCTTTATTGTATTTCTAAAAGAAAAGAAAATTGCTTTAAAATAAATCTAATAGATGGGTAATCCATTACAAAATATATTCTACCTGTTTGATAATTTACAACATATTAACATTCTATTGCAATATATGGATGTATCTGTTTGATTATTTCCAACAGATAAGTCATATGTTGCAACAAATTGATCATCTGTCATGGTAAATATCTATAATTGTTTGATAATTTCATAGATATGTCATCTGTTGCAATAGGTTAGTCATTTGTTTATTCCAATTAACTCATAGATAGGCTAGGAAGAATAAGGTGTGTGCAAATGGATGGACCCATTTTCATGTGTGGGAGTTATGTATTACTGATAAGGTCATCGGGACAACACCCATAAAGTACAATGATTTTGTGGATGTAGTTTTTAACCGATTAGGTGTTGATGGTTCAAACAAAATCCTGCATTGTACAGTTAGTTGATAGGTTTGAATAGATCAGGTCGAGGGGCCCAAGAAGATGGTACCGATACCCTGTTACAAATTAATGATGATTATGTCTAATGTTTATGCGTGTCAACTTTTGAGAAGGGATCAATATTTGGTGTCAGTCCAGAGATCCAATAGCGATTGGACTTTACTTTAAGTGTGCATTGGACTCTGAGAAGGCCTTCGAAGCCTCACACTTCATCAAACAAGAACGAAAAACCAATAGAAATTACCTAGGCCCAGATTTATATATATGGGTTGTTCGAGAAGATGATTATACGCTAGAAGGAGCCGTAGGATAATACCTGCTAGGAAAAGGGGAGTTAATGAAAAATTATATCATCTGAGAGCTACTTGAAGAGGAAACGTAGGGTAGCAAGGAACTTCTAGTGAATCTGGCTGACGAAACTGAATTAAAACACAAGAAATCTAAATTAAGTGTAAATATGAAAGTATATTCGGTAATGAAATTCGTCTGTTGTCTCTCTCAAAGAAAAGTAGTACAGATGGATACTTTGCTAGGGAGCTACAAATAGGTAGCATGGTGGGATGATCACCTACATAGAAAATAACAAAACACTAGGAAAGTAGCTTTGTGGACACCGTGGTTGAAATGATGTATAGTAAGTCAAGAAAACTTGCGCCAAGAACCGCTGCAGTTAAAATAAGGAATCTAAGAGAAGGCAACAATTTTTGAATTTTAAATTGCATCCCATGCCTTCTTGTTTGTGGTTCCGATTAGGTCAACTGTTATTGACCTTATCAAAACCACTAACAAGAATGAATGGAAGATTGAGTATCATTAATTCCTTAGCCATATCGATATAATTAATTGTGTTTTCTTGCCTTAGCATGCTTTCAAAATATCTTGGAGAAGACTAGAGGCTTTCTGCAGTATGTAAATCCTGATAATTTTCAAGTTTGCCTCCAGTATGCTAATTCAGTATTCAAGCTTGGCGTTGCTATCTTTGAGGTTATTTAACAACCAAATACTACCCCCTAGTCGTCACACGGTGATTACGATACCAAAGGACTATAAGCTAATCCATGACTCCTATCTATAGTGAGAACTAGATAATATTACTAAAATAAATGTAGAATTAGGCTAAAATTTCATAAGGTTCAAAATCTAAAATTCTGATTAAATATAATATCTGTTAAAAACATCTAAAAACTAAAATACTGTCTGAACTGGTCTAGTCTGAAAGCCTCTAACTGAACCGTCTGAATATGGAGTTGATGGGACAAAATCCTAACTAACTCCAACTACTGAACTACTGATAAACTGAAATGCTAAAATAAATAATATCCTCGATAGATGTGGATTTAGTACTAAATTTGTAACTACTAACTGAATCTACCTAAGAGCGGTTGGGAACTTGAGCGTATGAACCTATGATATGAGACATCATAGTGTAAAGAAAGACTATACGGTTAGTATGTGGAATGTACTGGTATGCTAGATAAGGTAAGGCTAAATACAAGGGTTCATATGTATAAACAATAACTAAGTGAATGATATAGAGTAACTGGATATGAGAGTACATGGATAACTGATACTGCTGTAAATACTGTGTATGCAATACTACGCATATATGTATATTATAACTGAACTTTTTTGAAGCTAAGTACTAAGTTCTAATAACTGAGTAACTGATATTTAAAGGTACTGATAACTTATTTACTGATACTGATTGACTGTATCAGAAAATCCTGATTCTATAAGACTGAACTGAATTTTAAACTAAAGACTGAAATTGAAACTGTAGGAGGTAATCATCTAACCGACATGCCCCAAATCTAAGCTGATAGGGGTCCAACCTATGACCCAGTTGGATGGGTGCTAATACCATGCCACAGGTACTAACATTGGAAAACCAGGATGCCAAGCTTAACTGACTGGTGACACCTAGACGGAGTCAAGCCTAATCTAATGTGTGACCCCTAGGAGGTAGTCTAGCCTAGTTTGATGGGTGACTCCTCATGTTACGCTGGCTGAGTAGTTCTGGAGTACAGGGACTGCTACAACAACTCTGCCTCTCTAACGGGGAATCCTTCATCCGTGCACTCACTTGGTGCTAAATCCTATTCCCAACTGAAAGACACTGAACTGAGTATACGAATCTAGACTGAACTGATACTGAGTTTTCCTGAGTTCTGTAGCTGACTGAGTTCTACTGACTTCTATAAATAACTGAGAGTACCACTAATCGTGACATGATTGATACTATTCTATAACTAATACTGGATCTAGGTAAACAGCTAAATATTTGGGTATTAAATACCTCTAGGTCTTGATAGCATGAAAACTAAAGCATTACATGATCTTGAAAAGCATAACAATGTACACATGTTCATATTTTATCTATAGAGATATTTTATCATACACTTGTAGGGAATAAGCTTGTACATATACTAACATGTCATGATTTCATCACTTTATTCACATGGACATTCTATCAACCACTTTGGGAGCATAACTTCATGCATATAATTATGGATAACATATAGATATGACAACTACAATGCCCAAACTTACAATTTCATTGGTTCAACATGCAATTCATATAATTCTCCCTAAATACTATTCTATTTTCATGAATCTTATCATAATCATGGATTAAAAATAAAATTAACATCATAGATGCATTAATCATTTTATAATTGAAAGGTTTATCAGGATAATCACATATTCATCACACATGTTATTCAATTTCATGAAGGCTTGTAATTTAATAATGGATTAAGACCCCATAATAACATAAACATGAACATTAGTTCAATTCAATTTAAACATGGAAGTTTATACTTCAACAATCTTGTAATTTGAAAATGGATTCGTGGATTCTATTGGTGAAAGGAACCCATAGATGAACACCTAACAAACCTGAATCTTATGGATTCTTGAAGTTCTTGAAGGATTTCTTGAGGATTAGTCTTGATTAGTGAAGCTAGGGTTTTTGCCTTTTGATAGAAAAATGATTTACCTTGAGAGAAAATTGAATGAATAATGGTGTAACTAGGTTTATTAGGGTTGAATTTAGCATTAAAGGCTGACTAAGACCGTGGAAACAGATTCAAACACCCCAAGAATAATTTAAAAACTCAAACATAAAACTGGAAATTAACTGAAAAATCTTGATATGGGCCCTTGTTGCGACACGACGCTATCATGCTGTGTAATTGGAAAATAGACAACTACGAATTGGACCATTAACGTGATGAGATGAAATCGCCTTAACCCTTGGATGCGACCTGGAAGTTCACCAAGACATGGTGGGATCGTATTGGTGCACAAGAAATTGACAAATGTGAAATAAGTTGTGGAACAATGTGCCGGTGTACCTCACTAGAAAATGACAATTGTTATTTTGACATACTCCACGACGTGCTACTGCCCTGAATGACGGTGTTTAATGACTGAAACTTAAAATGGCCATAACTTCTTACCCAGTTATCGAGTTTAGGAAAATTTTATATCACTGAAAATTAGAGCCTGCCAATGCATAGGAAATTTATTTTGACTGATTAAGCTGGGGAACACTGTTAGAATGAGTTTACACACTGAATATGTATATTGAAACATGACTGAACTACTGAAGAGATGAGTTCGCCTACTGAACATGTCTATCTGATACATGAGTACATGACTGAACCGATTTATGAATGCATGACTAAATATACAACTGTAAAGGATACCAAGTTTATAACTTTAATTGGACATGGAACTGAGTAAAACTAAGAAAGACTATAACCTTAAGCTTAGAATACTAATGAACCTAAGATCATTTATGAAACATTCATGAATGGGAACATGAGAACATTACTGAGTCTGAAATAATATACATGGACTGACTATCATGAACTGAACTGGTTCCCCTAAATACATGCCATGACTTGGGAATAGTTAAACGGCTGAGATTGGAATGAGAGAGAAAACTTATGAGTACCCATTACTTCAAACTAGATCTTGTTATGTGAAGAGAAAATTGAAGGTTTAGGACATGAAAGCTCGGGGGTTATAGTGCGTCTCCCCCTTGGGACATTATGTCCCCCGAAGAATGTAAACTTTCCTAAGATACTGAGAGAAATTGAGATGATGCACAGGGCACCTACGAACTGAGTCGTGATTGAATATCTGAGATCTAAGACAAAGGCATGAAATATGAACTAAGCTGAATTCACAACTACCAGGATGTTCTATTTTAGTATAGGACGACTATATGGAAAGATGGGAAAACATCCGAATTCGTTCACCTGACTGCTAAACTAGATCGCTGGCTTTACGAACTAACTCATATTGAATACTTATACTTATCTGAATCATTTCTTTGACACTCTTCCTATAAGGTTCTAATGACTTTATGGAGTAAGGAATCTTGGCATAGTCTGAATATGACATCTGAATAAGAAACCACAACATGGACAAAAATTCTGTAATATGAGGCGAGGCTTACGAAATATCATCTAAAATAGACTGACTAAGACTTATTCACTGCAACTACAAATTTTCAAGCTTAGAAATATTCCTTAAATACTCTCTGAACAATACTTCCACCTTAGTAAGAACTTCACCTAAGATTACTTAAAATATTTACTTAGGGACTGAGCACTAATGAATGAACATACTAACTTATCTGATTAACTGAAAGAAGGATAGATGAATACTGTTCATGAAAGATTGAACTGTACTTAGTCTGGACTAAAACTGTAGAGCATATGTATCTGAGGTAAGGGCTGACTGAGGAACATAAGT
The DNA here is from genome assembly GCF_002878395.1 of Capsicum annuum. Classification (NCBI taxonomy): domain Eukaryota; kingdom Viridiplantae; phylum Streptophyta; class Magnoliopsida; order Solanales; family Solanaceae; genus Capsicum; species Capsicum annuum. Next base: position 234,368,667 of record NC_061111.1, on the reverse strand, counting down.
TAATTGAGCATGAATTTATGAAAGCAATATTACCTAGGAAAGAAAGACTAAGTGCATAACGTGATTCTAAAATACTGAGATACTGACAACTGAATAAGTGGTAACTGTATGCTTTGGTCAAGCAAACTTGAAACTGGACAGAGTTTTGTACTAAATGCTGAACTGAGACTATGACTGAGTTCTGATAGATACATGATAGGGATTGGCATAAATTGAGGATCTAAATGTACACTCACATTCTTAATTTTCTCAACTTCTTATCTCAGGAAGAGTTTTGATTTATCCTCTAATAACAAAATACAACCTCTTGCTAGCTATTCATCCACATACTAATATGCTATTCAAGCCTATCTTTATAACTATAGCCTGGTGTAAAACTTGCATGGAACAATCTTTTCTGAACATGAAACATTTACTCTCTTCCTTCTAAGCAACTGCTTATCACTATATCATTTCATACAAATAGTTCATTAAAGGTTAAAACATGAGGATCTGAAGTATAAATGGAGACTATGCTAAACTTGACACTTAAACGAGGCTTGAGGAATAGAATATCAACCTCATAGATTTATTAAGAGAGGTAGACTGAGGAAATACATGACATAAATTTGAATTTAACTAATCATTAGGAGTATAGCATAAGTCATGGAATCTGAGCACACTGTAAGGCATAAGTACATGAGTCATGAGCTGTATGACCTAAATTTGGAGCTTCAGTATTCATGGAACTTGATTAGTAACACTGAGGAAACAAGAACTACTTATATTAGAAACTGTAAATGTATATGATTTTTGATAATGTGCTTGAATAGGAACTATGATCATAGAACCGGCATAGACTTTGTGAGTAGATATCGTGATAGTTAAAGTGTGAAACTTTGCACTAAGGTAAGGATGGGTTGGACATTAATCTCTCTCACTGCTTCTCTACGCATACTGACATTACTACTAAAATCAGAAAGTTTGACTTGGTTACTTGTTCTACCATCTCCCCCTTAGCTTAAAGCCATATTCTAAGTCTGTGAACCTCTTAATGAACTATAAATCAAACTGAAACCACTTTGCACTAGAACCATAGATATAACAATACGTGTAAACACTAAACTTATTCTAAGGGACTACTCATGATAATATAAGGTCACTTGCTAGTACTTCCTTCTGATACATGATTCTTCTATTTCCCAAACAATCACCATATGCCAACCTCAACACTGACTAACTTAGAACTCTTAAATTCTCTTTGTACTAGTTCAATCTAGAGATTTAAACTTAAATCAACTAAAACTGAGGTACTACCCCTTCATCCAAGGACTGGTTCCTCAAGGAACTAAAATGGAACAACTCTATTACTAAAATTAACTAAAGGGATTTTCTGAGATGCTGTAATCAAGTAATTCCTGCATACTCATTTGGCTAAAATAGATCTACCTACAGAGGTAAGCACTAAGAAAGGCTCTGTTAAGATTTCTAGTCTGACTTTAAGTCGACTGCTATGCAAGGAGTTACAAAAAACATAGAACCTCCTGGATATAATAAGGCATGAATAAGTTCAAGGAAGATCTGTAATGTACTAGAGATCACATCAGGAGAACTTTTCTAATTTTGTCTGGACTAAAGTGCATAAAGCCTATTTGGGCGTTGCCCACTGGCGGAACTGGAAGTGCCACCCTGTTCACTCGGGCGATCGGACTGAGCTGAAGGATGGTTGTACTGACCCTGTACTCCTGATTGAGGACAATCTTTGATTCAATGGCCTAACTTGCCAAACACGAAATATATGCCACTGCCATCCCTACACACATCCTAATGATTTCTACCATATTTCTGGAAAAGAGGGCAGGCGTGACCTTTTTTTATGATACCTCGAGACTTGGACTCTAACATGTTATCTCGACTGATATTTCTAAACTTTGGTACTGGAGCACTAGCTGCAGAAGGATTTGGGGATGAAAATATCTAACAGAACCAGAAATGGTTACCATCCTCTCAACTTGGCCTAAAACCACTTATTCTGACTCTCTTATTCTTTCTATCTTTCTTTCTACGCTTCTTCCTTTTCTCTTTTCAGTATGAAACCTAAGCCTAGATAAGATAATAACCTGTAGGTTGTTATGAGAAACTACTAAATTGGCTAAAATGGTGAATGCAACACTAAATTCTGCATAGAAGACATGTTCAATTAGGCGATCTGCCTAAATGGGTAGAGGGGCTGGATGCTTTCTAGTTCTTCATTCGTTAATATTTTTGGGAGGTATGTTCTATAATCAGAAGAAAGAAAAGGATTAAACTGAGAGTTTAACTAGAGCTTATGCTCAGTCACACGACATAAACACTGAAAGAAGGGAAACATTTCCTAAAAATATCTCATAGCCTCCTTCCATATGTCTGGCGTGCTACACACCCATGTAAAAGATTCCACTTGATGTGGCTTTTAGACTCGCTAGGACGCTGTTGAACATTAGGATCTGATACCTAGTTTGTAATGACCTGAGACTACCCCTTAGTCGTTACGTGGTGCTTACGATCCTGAAGGACCACAAGCTAACCGATGACTGATATATATAGTAATCACTGCATACTAATACTGAAATAAATGAAGAATTAGGCTAAAATGCCATAAGGTTCAAAATCTAAAATACTGATAAAATATAACATCTTTTAAAAACATATGAAAACTAAAATACCGTCTGAACTGGTCTAGTCTAAAAGCCTCTAACTTAACTATCTGAATATGGAGTTGATGAGACAATCCCCCAACTAACTCCAACTACTAAACTATTATAAACTAAATTGTTGAAATAAAAGCACATCCTTGATAAATGAGGGCTCACTATTAAATTTGCGACGTCCGACTGGATCTATCTAAGCATAGTCAGGAACCTAAGCATCTAAAACTATGATATGAGATATCATAATGCAAAGAAATAGTATGCAGTCAGTACGTCGAATATACTAGTATGCCAGATGAGGTAAGGCTGAAAGCAAGGGTTCATATGCATAAACAATAATTGACTGAATAATATAGAGTAACTGGACATGAGAGTACATGGATAACTGATACTGCTATAAATACTGAGTATGTAATACTATGCATATATGTATACTATTACTGAGCTTTTCTAAAGCTAAGTATTGAGTTTTGATAAATGAATAACTAATATTTGAAGTCACTGATTATTGATTTTTTAATACTGATTGACTGTGTCTGATAGTCCTAATTCTGTAAGATTGAACAGAGTTTTAAACTGAAGAATGAAGCCAAAACTTAAACTGTGGGAGGTAATCATCTAACCGACATGCCCCAAATCTAAGTTGATAGGGGTCTAACCTGTGACCCTAGTTAGAAGGGTACTAATATCGTGCCATGGGTACTAACACTGGAAAACCAGGATGCCAAGCCTAACTGACGGGTTACACCTGGGTGGAGCTAAGCCTAATCTAATGGGTAACCCCTGAGAGGTAGTCAAGCCTTTTATGATGGGTGACTCTTTATCCTGGGCTTTCTACGTAGTTCGGGAGTACAAGGAGTGCTACTAAAAAATCTGTCTCTCTAATAGGGAAGCCGTCATCCCTGCACTAACCCGGTGCTAAATCCTACTCCTAACTGAAAGATACTGAACTGCGTATACGGAACTAGACTGGACTGATACAAAGTTTTCTGAGTTTTTTAACTGACTGAGTTCTATAACTGACCGAGAGTACCATTGATCGTGAAGTGAACAATACTATTCTATTACTGAAACTGGCTCTAGGTAAAGAACTAAATTATCGGGTATTAAATAACCCAGGACTCGATAGCATGAAAAGTAAAGCATCACATCATCTTGCAATGCATAACAATGTACATATGTTCATATTTCATCTATAGAGACATTTTATCAAACACTTGTAGGACAAGCTTTTACATATACTAACATGTCATGATTTCATCACTTTATTCACTTGGACATTCTATCAATCACTTGGGGAGCACAACTTCATGAACATAATCATGAATAACATATAAACATGGAAACTACAATGCCCAAACTTACAATTTCGTGGGTTCAACATGCAATTCATATAACCCCTCCTAATTTCTATTCTATTATCATGAATCTTATCATAATCATGGATTGAAAAACAAATTAACATCATAGATGCATTAATCACTTTGTAATTGAAAGGTTTATCAACATAATCACATATTCATCACACATACTATTCAATTTCATGAAGGCTTGTAATTTAATCATGGACTAAGACCCCACAATAACATGAACATGAATTCAATTCAATTCAAACATGGAAATTCATAATCCAAAAATCTTGTAATTTGAAAATGGATTTGTGGACTCTATGGGTGAAATGAACCTTTAAAGTTCTTGAAGAATTTCTTGAGGATTAGTCTTGATTCTTGAAGCTAGTGTTTTTGCCTCTTGAAAAAAAAATAATTTATCTTGGGGGAAAATTGAATGAATAATAGTGTAACTAGGTTTATTAGGGTTGAATTTTAGGTTAAAGGTTGAGTAGGGCCATGGAAAAAGACTCAAATACCCCTGGAATGATTGAAAAACTTAAAACTTAAGACTGGAAATTAACTGAAAAATCTTGATCTGGGCCATTGGCGCAACGCGGCGCTATCACGCCATGTCACTAGAAAGTGGACAACTGGGAATTGGACCAGTAACGTGATGTAGTGGTATCGTGTTACCCCTTGGATGCGACCTGGAAGTTCATCGCGATGCGGTGGGATCACGTTGGTGCACTAGAAATTGACAAATATGAAAATAAGTGGTGGCGCGATGTATCGGGATCGTGGTATCTCTCTAGAAACTAAAAATTGTCATTTTGATATACTCCGCGATGCACTACTGTCCTGAATGACGGTGTTTAATGACTAAAACTTAAAATAGCCATAACTTCTTATCCGGTTATCAGATTTAGACGAATTTTATATCGTTGAAAAGCTAATTGAATTTCCTACACATTGGCAGGCTCTAAACTGAAAAATACTGAGCATTTCGAAAATTTTATATTGAATAACTCATGGACTAAGAGTTAAGTTAAGCTAGGGAAATACAAGGTATTATAATATCTCCTCCTTGGGAATATTCATCCTCGAATGAGACTGATTAAGCTGAGGAACACTGATAGATTGAGTTTACATACTGAACATGTATACTAAAACATGACTACATAACTGAACTACTGACAAACTGATTTCTCCTATTGAACATGTATATATGATATATGAGTACATGACTGAACGGATTCATGAATGCATTACTGAATATGCAATAGTAAAGGATACCAAGCTTATAATTATAACTGGACATGGAACTGAGTAAATCTAAAAAAATTTGTCACCTTAAGATGATAATACTGATGAACCTGAGATCATTTACGAAACACGCATGAACGGGAACATGAGAACATTACTAAATCTGAAACAGGATACAGGGACAGACTATCATGAACTGAACTAGTTTCCTTGAATACATGCCATGACTTGGGAATGATCATACGACTAAGATTGGAATGAGAGAGTCAACTTTTGAGTGCGCATTACTTCAAACTAGCTCTTGTTACGTAAAGAGAAAATGAAAGGTTTAGGACATGAAAGCTCAGGGGTTATAGTGCGTATCCCCTTGGGATATTATGTCCCCTGAAGAATGCTGACTTGCCTGAGATATTGAGAAAAACTAAGATGATGCATGAGGTACCTACGAACTGATTCATGATTAAATATCTGAGATCTGAGACTGAGGCATGATATATAAACTGAGCTGAATTTGCAACTACCAGGATATTCCATTTTGGGATAGGATGACTAGATGGAAAGATGGGAAAACATCTAAATTTATCTGCATCATAGCTAAGCTGAATCACTAACTTTATGGACTAAACTTATACTAAAAACTTATACTTAACTGAAGCATTTCTTTGACACTCTTCCTATAAGGTTCTAATGACTTTAGGGAGTAAGGAATCTCAACATGGATTAAATTAGACTTCTGAATAAGAAGCCACAACATGGCCAAAAATTTGATAATATGAAGCGAGGCCTATGAAACATCATCTAAAATAGAGTGACTAAGCCTTATGCACTGCAACTACTAATTTTCAAGCTTAGAAATATTTCTTAAATATCCTCTGAGCTATACTTCCACCATAGTACAACACTTTACCTGAGACTACTAAAAATATTTAGATAGGTGCTGAGCACGAATGCATAAACATACTAACTTATCTGACTAACCGAATGACAGATAGCTGAATACTGGTCATGTAAGATTGAGTTGTACTTAGTCTAGAGTAAAATTATAGAGCACTATGCATATGAGGTAAGGACTGATCGAGGAACATAAGGTAACTGAGCATGAATTCATGGTTACGGTATTACCTAGGAAAGCAATATTAAGCACTTAGCATGATTCTGAAATATTGAAATACTAACAACTGAAAAAACTAGTAAATGTACACTTTGTTCAAGCAAACTAGAAACTGGACTGATTTTTGTACTGAATACTTAATTGAGACTGTGACTAAGTTCTGATAGCTATATAATGGAGACTGGCATAAATTGAGGATCTAAATGTGTACTCACATTCTGCATTTTCTCAACTTCTTATCTCAGGAAGAATTCTGATTTATCCTCCAATAACTAAATACAACCTCTTTCTAGCTATTCACCCTCACACTAACATGATATTTAAGCTTATCTTCACAACTACAGCCTCATGTAAAACTAGCATGCAATAATCTTTTCTTAACATGAAACATTTACTCTCTCCCTTCTAAGAAACTGCTTATCACTACATTATTTTAGAAGGAGAGTTTACTGAAGGTTAAAACATGAGAACCTGAAGCATAAATGGACACTATACTAAACTTGACACTTAACTAAGGCCTAAGGAATAGAATATTAACCTCATGGATTTATCAAGAGATCTAGACTGAGGATATATGTAACATAAATCTGAATTTAGCTGATCATTAGGAGTATAGAATAAGTAATGGAAACTAAGCACACTGTAAGGCATGAGTACATTAGTCATGAGCTACATGACCTGAGTTTGGAGTTTCTATATTTATGGAACATAATTCGTAACACTGAGGAACTAGAACTCCTTATACTAAAAACTGTAAATGTACATAATTTTTTATAATATGCACAAATAGGAACTATGAGCATAGAACCGACATGGATTGCGTGAGTAGATATCATGATAGCTGAAGTACAAAATTTTCCACTAAGGTAAGGATGGGTTGGACATCAACTTCTCCCACTACTTCTGTACACATATTGATATTACTACTAAAATCTGAACATCTGACTTGGTTATTTTTTCCACCATCTCTGCCTTAGCTTAAAGCCATCATTTTAAGTTTGTGAACCTCTTAATAAACTCTAAATCGAACTGAAACAACTTTTCTCTACAACCATAGATATAAAAATACTCATATACACTAAACTCATTCTGAGGGACTACTCCAATTAATATAAGGTCCAATGCTAGTACTTCCTTCTGATACATGATTCTTCTATTTCCCTAACAATTACCATATAGCTACCTCAACACTGACTAACTTAGAACTCTCAAATTCTCTTTCTACTATTTTAATCTAAATATTCAAACTTAAATCAACTAAAACTAAGGTAATACCCCTTCATCCAAGGACTAGTTCATCAAGGAACTGTAATGGAATGACTCTATTACTGAAATTAACTGAAGGGATTTTTTGAAATACTATAATCGAGCAATTCTTGTATACTCATCTGACTAGAATAGATTTACCTACTGAGTTAAGCACTATGAAAGGTTCTGTTAGGATTTTAAGTTTGACTTAATGTTGACTGCTATGAAAGGAATTACAAAAAAAGTAGGGAAGCTCCTAAATCTAATAAGGCATGAATAAGTAAATGAAAGATTTGTAACTTATCAGTGACTGTATCAGGAGAACTTTCCTGATCTTTTCTGTACTGAAGTGCATAAATACTATTTGGGCATTTCCCACTGGCAGAACTGGAAGTGGCACCCTGCTGACTCTGGCGATCGGATTGAGCTGAAGGATGGTTGTCTTGACCTTGTAAAACTGACTGAGGACAATCTCTGATACTATGGCCTAACTTGCCACACCCGAAAAATACATCACTGCTAGCCCTACACATACCCTAATGATTTATTTAACATTTCTGGCAAAGTGGGTGGTCACGACTTCTTTTCATGCTACCCTGAGACTTGGAGTCTGATGTGCTATCTTGACTGAAATTTCTAAACTTTTGCACTGGAGCATAAGCCGTAGAAGGATTTGGGGCTAAGAATTTCTGATGGAACTGAAAATGGTTACCATCCTCTGACCTTGGCCTAAACCACTTATTCTGACTCTCTTATACTTTTTATCTTTCTTTCTACGCTTTTCCCCTTTCTTTGCTGAGTATCAACCCCAAGCCTAGATAAGACAACAACCTGTAGGTTATTTTGAGCAACTACTAAATTGGCTAAAGTGGTGAATACAACTCTGAATTCTACATGGGAGACATGCTCATTCAGGGGATCATCCTAAATAGGTGGAGGGGTTGGATAATTTCTGGTTGTCCTTTGATTAGTCTTTTTGGGAGGCATATTCTGTAACCAAAAGAAAGAAAAGGATTAAACTGAAAGTTTAACTTATGCTTATGCTTACTCGTATGACATGAACACTGAAAGAAGGAAAACTTTTCCTAAAAACATCTTATAGTCTCCTATCCATAAGTGTGGTGAGCTACACACTCATGCACAAGAATTTACTTGAAATGACTTTCAGACTCCCTAGGAATCTGTTGAACCTTAGGATCTAATACCAAGTTTGTAATGACTCGAGACTACCCCCTAGTCATTACACGGTGCTTACAATCCTGAAGGAACACAAGCTAACCCATGACTGATATCTGCGGTGAGCACTGGATAATAATACTTAAATAAATGTGGAATTAGGCTGAAATGCCATAACATTCAAAATCTAAATTACTTATAAAATATAACATCTGTTAAAAACATTTGAAAACTAAAATACTGTTTGAACTTGTCTAGTCTGAAAGCCTCTAACTGAACTGTCTGAATATGGAGTTATTGGGACAAGCCACCAGCTAACTCCAACTATTGAACTATTGATAAATTAAAATGCTGAGATAAAAGCATATCCTCGATAGATGTGGACTCATTACTAAATTTATGATTGCTGACTGGATCTTCCTAAGCATGGTCGGGAACCTGAGCATCCAAACCTATGATATGAGACATCATAGCACAAAGAAAGAGTATGCGGTAGTACATGGAATATAATGGTATGCAAGATAAGGTAAGGCTGAATGAAAGAGTTCATATACATAACCAATAACTGATTGAATAATATAGTGTAACTGGACATGAGAGTACATGGATAACTGATACTGCTAGAAATAATGAGTATGTAATACTATGCATATATATATATATACTATAACTGAGCTTTTCTGAACCTAAGTACGGAGTTCTGATAATTGAGTAACTGATATCTGAATTTACTTATAACTGATTTACTAATAATGATTAACTATTTTTGTCAGTCCTGATTCTGAAAGGCTAAATTGATTTCTAAACTGAAGACTGAAACTAAAACTCTGGGAGGTAATCATCTAACCAACATGCCCCAAATCTAAGCTGATAGGAGTCTAATCTGTGTCCCTAGTTAAGAGGGTGCTAATACCGTGCCATGGGTACAAATACTGGAAAACTAGGATACTAAGACTAACTGACGGGTGACACCTGGGCGGAGCCAAGCCTAATCTAACGGGTGACCCCTGGGAGGTAGTCAAGCCTAGTCTAATCGATGACTCCTCATCCTGCACTGGCTACATAGTTCTAGAGTACAGGGGCTGCTACTAGTGACTCTGCCTCTCTAATGGGGAATCCTTCATCCCTGCACTCGCTCGGTGCTAAATCCTACTCCCAACTGAAAGACACTGAATAGAGTATACAAAACTGGACTGGACTGATACTGAGTTTTCATGAGTTCTGTAACTGACTGAGTTCTATTAAGTTTTGTAACGAAATGAGTGTACCACTGATCATGACATGAATGATACAATTCTGTAATTAACACTAGATCTAGGTAAACAACTAAATTATCGAGTATTAAATATCCCCAAGATTCGATAACATGAAAAGTAAAGAATTACACGATCTTGCAAAGAATAACAATGTACACATGTTCATATTTCATGTATAGAGATATTTTATCAAACACTTGTAGGGTATAAGCTTGTACATATACTAACATGTCATGATTTCATCACTTTATTCAGTTTAGAGCCTGCCATTACATAGGAAATTCAATTAGCTTAAGTTATGGCGATTTTAAGTTTCAATTGTTAAACATTGTTATTTTAAACCTTAGCGCATTGCGGAGATAGTCCAAATGACAATTGTTAATTTCTTGTGTGACTCTGTGATGATGGCATATCACTGAGCAGGCCAATTTTTAGTTTGGCAATTTTTAGCGGCCTCCGCGATGGTGGTGCATTACAGAGGTGGCCAAATTTTCATTCCAAAGGTTTACCATGATAGATCCGCATCACAATTTTTTTCTAGGTCCCAATTATTCATTTCCAGTGGCTTGGTACGATAGTGGCGAGTCATGCCAAGGCCAAAAATCAGGATGGTCAATTTTTCATCTTACATTTTAAATCCATTTAAGGGTATTTGGGTCTTTTTCCAAATCCCTAAACTTGTCCTAAAACATGAATATTTGCCCCAATTGACCTAAATAATCATTCATTTGTCAGTTTCCTCTCAAATTAAAGATCCCCTTTTCCAAGAACAAGAAACCCTATATCTCAAATTCAAGACCAATCCTCAAGAACTCACCAAGAACCTTAGGAAATTCATTATCCCAAATATGTTAGATGTTCATCCATGGATTCCTTTCATCCATGGAGTCCAAATATCCTATTTTAATTACCAAATTATAATCTTTTCAAGCTATTTAATTTTAAATTATGATTTCATCCATGAACCTCTATGTACTATTGATTTTATACCATGTCACCATGAAATTATTGATATCATTCAATTATCCAAGTTTTTATATTATTATTTATTGAATTAAACCCTGATTTAGATCTATTATGTTGAATTCATGCTATTCCATAAGTTCCATGACATTCCTATGATTGTTTTAACCATGAACTACCAGTATCTGATAAAATACCAACAAGAGTGATTGAATTAACAAAGGCCTTTATGCTTTGTCCCTCAAGCTTTAGTGTCATTTTTCCATTGTTGTTTTTGAGTCCTGGGGGTATTGAATACCTAAAAACTATAGCTATTACCTAGTCTAGTCTTAGTTCATTCTAGAATATTCTTTAGAACATACTATGAGCATTATTAGAATAGTCAGATATCAATCAGTTAAACTCAGAACAGTCTAGTATTTCAGTGTCTTTTATTTGGGAGTAGGATTTAGCACCGAGTGAGTATAGGGATGACAACATCCCCGTTAGATAGGCAGAGTATTTAGTATCAGTCCCTATACTCCAGAACTAGGTATCTAGCATAGGATATGAGAAGTTACCCGTCAAATTAGGTTTGACTATCTCGCAGGGGTCACCCATCAGTTCAGGCTTGATACCCTTAGTCCTTTGGACATTATATCAGTTTAGTGGATTCACACAGCTAGTGTTAGTACCTATGACATGGTATTAACACCCTTCCAACTGGGGTTACAAGTTTGACCCTGATTAGCTTAAATTGGGGAATGTCGGTTAGATGATACCTCTCATAGTCTCAGATGCAATCTTAGTTATAGTCCTAGTTTAGTTATCCAGTCTTAGAGTTGTTTGACTAAAGCATACAGATCTCAGTATTTTATCAGTATTTTAGTTTATAGATTTTACTCAGTCCATGATATACGCTTGGTCAGGTATCCCAGTATCTATAGATTATCATGTATCTTCAGTATTTATATACTGTTATGCATACTCAATATTTATAGATTCTTCATATTTTTAGTATCTACATATTCTATGTTCTCTACTCAGTACTCTATGTTTTACATGCATATTTAATTAATTAATAGTTCTATTCATGAAACCATGCATATTAGCCTACCTCATTGTAATGTCCCAATTTTCTGAATCAGAATGCTAGACGGTGCTCATGACCTCGAGGGACCATAAGCTGACCCATGACTAATATCCGTACATGTACATTGCATAAAATACATATAAACATGGAAAACCTAAACATGTAGGCTACAAGCTTTAACAGAATAAAGAATTTGTCAAAACATAATATCCATATGGGTAACAGATACCCAAAATAGCTGAAAATAGAATTAAATCTGAACATAAGTTTGAATACTAAATCTGAAATCCTCTAAGTGCTGTCTGAATAAGGAGTTGAAGGAACATGTCTCTAACTAACTCTATAAAATGATAACTGGCAAAAATAATAATGAATAAATCAAATCATATTGTCCTCGAATGAAGAGGACTCACTGAATCTTTGCGACTGGAAATGCTACTGCCACTACTAATCTAGAGCTCGTGTCTCTGAACCTATGGTGTAACATGAAAAGAAATCACCATAGCGTAAATACGTCAGTACGAGGGAGTATACTAAGTATACGAGTGAGGTTGGCTAAATATAAATAGGGTATACATACAGAATAATGCTAACTATCTGACTGACATAAATGTAAGAGTACAAACATACATACATAGTAACTAAAATTGTGGGTGCATGATAGCTAGTCCTGTATGCTAATACATGGTTTACTGATGGCTAACATGACTTATACTAAAATTCTGATAACATGGGCGACTGTATCAGACAGTCTTGAATCTGATAGAACTATCTGAGTTCCTTTACGGAGACCGATTTTGAAACTATGGGAGGTAGTTGTTTAACCGACATACCCCAATAACGTATAAAGCTAAGTTGGGGTCCAATCTCTGCCCCGACTGGAGGGGTGTCAATACCGCACCACTGGTAAGGACAGTTGTGGGTGACCCTTAGCTGGCAGGTATTCAAAAGAAGAATGGTAGGAACCCTAAACTAACAAGTTCAGCCACCTCATCAACCCTAATCTAATTGGATAAAATATCTCAACCTACGTTGGCAACGTAGTTTTGGAACACAACGATGATTGCGAAGAATCACACCCTAAACTGGTAGGTGAGTCACCATTCTTGGGTTCACTTGGTGTTGAATTCTAGTCCCATCTAAAGAGACTAAACATGATTTAAATAAATGTACATGGACAGATTAACTTACTTTCATTAACTGAAGGAGTAGTACTATTTTCTGAGAGTTAACTGAGATCATAAGATTTCTGAGGTTTTCCTGAGTCACATGACTGACTGAGTTCTATAGATTATAGCTTGACTGAGATTATTGTGATAACATGACATGGCTCTAGGCACACAAGTATTTTTTTTGGTACGAATACCCCCAAGACTCGATAGAAGGAAACGGACACACATGACATGACTTGATCACAAGATTTGAGTCCATAATTCATAAGTAGGGGATATCATATTTCATATAGTTATTCAGCATCTTAAACATTGTAGGGAATGCATGGATATATTTCGTGTACATATTGTATAACTCCATTATCTTACATGCTTCATAGCACCACAATAGCAAAACATGAAAAACATGGGATTCATATTGAAGTATATAGCTAACATGAACCTGTCATTTAGACATCATAGAACCATACAAACATGAATTACTAGCATCCTATGCATTTTATCAAACAGCTTGCATGCATTCTTTAAGGTATAGGTGAGTTTCATACTCGCACCATATTAAACCACCCAAAGTTTATGGTTTTCAATTAACAAACATATATAATCTATGAAAAACCTTTAGACATCTCATTGAAGCTTAAACAACAAGTCAACATGTACATACTCATATCACCACAAAAAATTTACAAAATAATATTTAAAATATGGTTCTTGAGCTCTATGAATGGATTGGATTCATAGATAAACACTATGCATACCTTAGAAAGGAAACCTTGATGATTTACTGGAGAGTTCTTAGATTGGGAAACTTATTTCTCAATTATCTTGGAAAAAGGCTTGAATCTTGCTTTTGATGAAAACCCTAATCTTGTGGTTGAGAATGTAAGAGAGGATTTTTGAGATGCTTAACTGAAGAAAAAAATGGGAAAAATTATGCCTCTTTAGGGTTATAAGTCGTGGAAGGTGAAAGAAATGACCAAAATACCCTTATGAAATAAATTCCCAGTTGCTGAAAATCATAGCTGACGATATTTGTGACATGACGTCAAAAAATATGATAAGCCATCAAAAATGTCATCACACAGGAGCTGGAATTGATGGTTTCTACCTTATCCTGACGACATTATGACAAGCCATCAAAAATGTGATAGGCCGTAAAAAATGTCGTCACACAGAAGCTGGATTCTGCCTAAGGCTGACGACCTTCATGATAGGGCATCACAAATGTGGTAAGCTATCATGAATGTCATCACTTAGTAGCTGGTTTCTACCTAAGGTTGACGACCTTTGTGATAGGGCGTCACAAATGTGGTAAGCTCCGACGAATGTTGTCACACTGTTTCTAGCCTGACATGCTGAGTAAAATAGGAATAACTCTTTGCTCCGATATAAGATTTAGGCAAAATTGGCATCGTTGTAAATATAATTTAATTATGTATCTGTAGATAGGTTATGAGCTCAAAAAATTCCATGTATAATGAGAGATATTCTCGTTTGAAGTTGACTATACCAATATCCTTCTCAAGAATTTAATCGGTAAGGAATGTTTTGATTCGTCTGATAGCTGGGAGTTATTTGAAACCTTAATATGCATCTAACCTACTCATAAAACTATAAAAGAACCATGATGTACTATTTATGATCTTGGTATATGTCTCTAATATTGGTTTGGATTTTTTGGGGTATTACAATATCTCCCCCTTGGAAACATTCGTCCTCGAATTATGACTGCTTGAGAGGGGAGAAAAGATAAACAACGAATACACTGATCATGCTCAACTAGCACATGATTTTAGGGCTGAATTGAATTCTAAACTAAATATAGCTCACCTGAACATGCATATATGATGCATGACCGATAAGCTGAACTCATGAATGCATGATAAGCTATGCACTGATACTTGATACCCATTTTATACTGGAATTTTGAACATGTAACTGAATAAGATTAAGGAAAATATTTACCTCAAGATAAGTCTAAATTTTTGGAGAAAAGATAAGGGTACTTGGTTTGCATGTCTGCTTCTGCTTCCCAAGTAGCTCCCTCTATGGACAGATTCCGCCAAAGAACCTTAACTAGAGGGACTTCTTTGTTCCTCAGCCTACGAGTCTGATAGTCAAGGATTTTGACTGGAATCTCTTCATAAGAGAGGCTATTCTGAATGCCAATGCTCTGAATAGGGACTACAACTGTTGGGTCACCTATGCAATTCTTGAGCAAAGAGACATGGAAAATTGGATGAACTAAGGCTAGATCTGAAGGCAATTCTAGCTCATAGGCTACTTTTCCAAAGTGACTGAGAATCCTAAAGGGACCGATATATCGAGGACTGAGCTTTCCTTTCTTGTTGAATATCTTCACTCCCTTCATGGGAGAGATGTTGAGATAGACATAGTCATCGACCTCGAATTTGAGATCCTTTCTACGAACACTCACATCAGAATTTTATTGGCTCTGAGCAGCTCGGAGTCTTTCTCTGATCAACTAAACTTTGTCTGAGGCATTGAATACTAAGTCAAGCCCTATAACTGTGGTTTCCTACCATAGAGAGCTTCGAATGGAGCCATAAGAATACTAGAGTGATAGCTGTTGTTGTATGCAAACTCAATCAAAGGCAAGTGGTCATCCCAGATTCCCTTGAAATCAATTGCACATGCCCTTAGCATATCTTCTAGAGTCTAAATGGTCCTTTCTTCTTGACTATTTGTCAGAGGATGAAATGTTGTACTGAGATGAACATGGGTACCAAGACCCTTTTGGAATGCTTTCAAGAAGTGAGAGGTGAACTGGGCACCACTATTTGATATGATATATAGTGGAACACCGTGTAATCTGACCAACTCCCTGATATAGAGTGTTGCATAATCCTCGGCTGAGTAAGAGGTACGAACTGGAAGGAAATAAGCTAACTTGGTCATTCTATCTATAATGACCAAAATAGAATCATGCTAATGACGTGTTCTTGGCAAACCCATCACGAAGCCTATGTTCACTTCTTCCCACTTCCAAGTAGCAATAGTGAACTCCGACATAGAACCACTAGGTTTCTGATGCTCTATCATAACCTGCTGACATGTAGAGCACTTAGCCAGAAACTTTGCGACGTCCCTCTTCATCCCACTCTACCAATAGATTTCCCACA